>NC_060130.1:1011757100-1012062239 GCF_021461395.2 Schistocerca americana
TGGCTTTTGGAAAATCTACTGTGAGTATGACAAAAGTTTACAAGTGGTTTAAACATTTCAATGAGCGTCAAGATGATGTTGAAGACGATGACTGCCCTGGATGCCCTAGCATATCAATTACTGATGACAATATGGAAGAGGTAAGGAAAATAGTTCTGGAATCACAATCAGAGAGGTTGCATGTGATGCCGGCATATTCACTGACCCATGCCAAGCAACTTTTTTGGATGTTTTTGGCATGAATGTGTAGCAGCAACGTTTGTTCCAAAACTGTTGAATTTTGACTAAAAACAATGTCATGTAGACATCGTTCATGAATTGTTCAATGAAGTCGACAATGGTCGAGAACTTTTAAAGAAGGTTACAGCAGATGATGAAACGTGGGTATGACACTGAAATCAAGGCCCAATCGTCTCAATGGAAACTGCCAAGAGCAAAAAAAAATTCGACAAGTTTGATCACATGTGAAGATTCTTCTCACTGGTTTGTCTGGTTACAATAGGATAGTACATCATGAGTTCCTGCATTATGGTCATATGGTCAATAAGGAACACTACCTGGAAGTTATGCGCTATTTGCACGAAGCAATCTGTCAAAAACGACCAGAATTGTGGCAAAACGACTTGTGGAAATTGCACCACGATAATGCTCCCGCTCACATCTTAATGCTTGTTCATGATTTGTTGGCAAAGAACACAAAACCATTATATTTCCTCAGACACTGTATTCACCAGAAATGGACTTCTGTGACCTCTTTCTACTCCCAAGGCTGAAGAGAACCACGAAAGGGCGTCGTTCTGACACCATTCATGGGATAAAAATAGAATCACTGAAGGATCTGAACACCATTATGGAAAGTGAGTTGCAGAAGTGAGTCCAAGATTGGAAAAAGTGCTGGCACAAGTGTATTATATCTGAGAGTGATCCCTTAAAAAGGGACAAAGTTGATGTTGATTAATAAATAAATAAATATTCTTTAACAAAAACAAAAATTCCCATTACCTTTTGATCACACCTCATATATCTCACAAGAAATACCATGAAGATTAAATCAGAGAGAAATTTGCGCATAACAGGAGAGGGTGGAGGTGACAGTGATACCGCAAGTATCTTCAGCTACACGTCAGGAGGCGATTTGCCAAAATATACATGTAAGTTCACTAGTGTCTAAGTCTTTATGATCCTGCAAATCACAACCACTTTGTTAAAATCTAGAGTTTAGTGCAGCTCTGTCACTGCTACTCACCAAGTTGTTTTGCATTCTGTAGTACTGTAGTTCTATATGAAGCAGCAGTTTCTGCTTGCAATGTTACATTTCAAAAATGTTTCACTGTCTCCATGGTTCCTCCTAACCCCTAGCAAGTTTACAAATTTGGACAAGTGACACTTCTCTCTTTATTATTAAAAACATATTCTGGAAGTTGATATGTGTACTGTTACTATTATCTTGTTTTATTTTAGTTGGTTCATGTTCTCAACTTCTCTTGTTGATTCAAGTGTTAATATCATTCAGTGGCCCCACCAAAAATTTTATATGCTATTGTAGGATCCATGAAAATCCCATAAAGAGCTAGAAAATAAAGATATCACCTCAGATAGAGCCCAGGAATGCTAACAAAGCATTCTACAGTTAAGATTAGCAGGTACCTCAGACATTGCCTGCGAAGGAATGATTTGCTCAACAGCCATCCACTTCATCAATACATAGCATACCTTGAGATTGAAGATATTTATATAGAGATTCCCATCATTTTTGCAATTGGAGAAGTTAAGCTCAGATGCTCATTTACTGTGTCACATGATGTCCCCATGCTACACTGGACAGTGTTTGCTGAAGTACTCCCACAGAGGACTACTGGCAGTCACCAGCCCCAGCCCAAGAACTCTGAGTTCATCAAACCTGTACCCAACCCTGGCAATGAGGTGCTTGGCATTTAGCTTGATCTAGGATGAATATATGGTTTACCCAATGGCACAGATAGTGTATAAGAAGACTTTTTCTTCCAGCTCAATTATTTTTGTCACGCCTCAAAATACTGAACTTTTTTCAAAAACACCCCATACATGTATTAGTTGTTGTCAGTAACCAAGGAACAAAATTATGTTCATGTTTACTCATTTATTTTCTCCGGTTCTATGGCATAAGCCACTATAAATATACTTTACAGAATTGAGATTAGGAATCAAAAACATAAAACAAAACAAAATATTTGTGATTTTTATGTACACTTATCACTAAATTACATCAAAAAACTGTCAGGTCATTTGCCACACCAGTATGGGAATGATAGGAATGGAACACTTGGAATTATCAGAATGGGACATCATTCTGTATAAGTTAGATGGCTGACTTGATGTGCACATGCTTAGACTGGCTGGGTAATCAGCACTGTGAAACAATGGATGTATAATTAGATACATGCAATTTGATGCCACACTAGGTTTATCAAATGGTGCAGAAGAATTATTATACTGATCAGCAGTAGTAGACAAGGCTGTCATATTCAGAGATGTACCACATTCTACTGGATATTCAATAAATTAACAAGTCTTAACAAGATGTATTCATTGTAATTTGAACAAATCTGGAATACCAGTACAGTGATTTTTGAACTATTCAGTTCATGGTATTATTTGACATACACCAAATTTCACAACTGGATTAAAGGATGGTGATGCACTGTTTTCTTTGATGATTCATATTTCACCCACCAAGCAGGTGATAATCGTATAAAGATTCATCAATGCAGTGAACTAAAAAAAAATCACTTAAATATTCATAACAACCACACATTTATCGTTTAATGTATCAGTGTTACACTACTTCTGCTTCTCATCATATTTTTGTTTCTGTTTCAGGGGGTGGGATGGGTTGAAGAAAGCATAATAACATGTTAATGATTTGCTGACATTTACCTTGAAGTGTACCTTGTTTCCTGACCCTAAAAAATAATGCTCATATGACTCAGTTTTTACTGGCTCTTATCTGTGGGGTCATTTATTTTGTCACATGCTGAGCATATCTTAGAGGAAATGTGATATATTTTACACCATCAGTCCCCTGCATGGACATTTGATTTACTTGTGGAGTTTCAGAATCAGTTGTAGAATCTACTACAAAACATTATATGTACCATTTACAATAGACTGCTTCATTGTAGATTCCACCTTTCTAGATTTCTGGAAAGCGTTTAACATAGTGCCCCACAAGTAGGCTCAATCAACTCGCGAGTTTTACAGAGATGCTTCATGAACTCATGTGGGAATCCCTGTAGGGGAGACAATGTTCTTTTTGCAGAACACTATAGAGGAAACTCAGGAACCGGCACTTGAATCTGACTGCAGAATGATTCTATTGTCACCATTTCACATAAGGACCATGAAGATAAATTGGGGCTCATACAGAGGCATGTAGACAGTCATTTTTCCATCACTTTATTTGCAAGTGTAACAGGTAAGGAAATAACTAGTAATGGTACAAGGAACCCTCCACCATGCACCATATAGTGGCTTGTGTAGTAGGTATGTAAATGTAGATCTCGAACAGCTCATGCTCCACCATTGCTTCCCATACTGAGTTGGTGCTCGGTTATTGTGAAACATAATTTACGTTATACTAGCTGTGATAGTTTAATTGTGCTTCACATACTGGAGGATAACAGAAATTACCATAGGGCACATTACATGGTGAAATGTCTCCTCGTTTGGATACAGGCTCGAATCTATTGTGGCATATCAGCAATGAGTCAACAAAGCAGTCCCGGTCCAAATTGTCCCCACTCTTCAATAAGGATTCTGCGGAAGTCGTGCAAAGTACGTGGTCATTGCAAATGTCCAAAAACAGCTTATTTAACTGAATTCACATCCAGGGAACAGGCAGGTCACTCTATTCTGTCGATCCTCGCATGCCGAAGGAATGTGTTCGTGAGAACAGCACAATGAACGTGTGAGTTATCACCCGTGAAGATGAAATTATCACCAAAATGTTGGTGATATAGTCTCACCAGTGGTTAGAGAAATTTGCCCATCTCATAGAGCAGTGAGATTGCCTTCAACAACCATGAGAGTTGTGTGGATGCTCCAGGTTATGGCACCCCAGAACATCACTCCACCACCGCCTTGTTACACATGTGGGGCACAGTGTAGGTAGTGTTCAATTTTACCAGGTTGTCTCCATACCCATTGGCTATGATTATCAGTGTGCAAACACATCCCAGTTTCATCTGTAAACAACACCTGATGCCAATCCTGGGGTGTCCATTTTACACAATTTCTTGCCGCTCTGTGGCAGTATCCGTGGTGTTCTGGTGTAAGATGTGGTATTTGCCACAGTTGTCGGGAATGGAGATTCACATCGTGCAACTATCTCCTAGCAGTTTGGTACAATACGTGACCTCCTCCAGCCCCCTCGAATGCTGAATTCAGTTCTGGAGCACTCAGCCCACAGTTCCTTTGACTCGACAGTTGTAGACACGGATCATCAGGAGCTCCTTTTGGATGTGGTCGGTCAGCGCAGTGAAGTCCTCGTCAGTACCCGTCGATTGGAACCCATTCCGTGTCCACACGACATTACTTTGAATCTATTGCACTTCTCTGGCTGACGAGCCTTTCGCACATAGCGTGATAATGTGGTCACAACTGTCCTTCGTGGCACGACTGATGTTCACTCTGCTGTTCCACAGGTGGCTTTAATGGATCCCTACCAGTGCTTTACTTTCAACTGAAGTGCTGCAGTTCATTTGAGTGCAGCATTCTAACTGTAAGTAGCGCTCACGGTAACTGTATGTATGTTTACAAACAATATCAGGGGTGACCCTCCAATCAGTACAGGAACATATCGTGGTGATCCAATATTTTTGTTGATGTGCATATTAAGTCGTGGTTACAGAAAATCTAACTTAAAGTCAAGGTGGACATTAATATTGGGTGTGTCCACCCTTCACTTTTATGGCAGCTTGAACTCTTCTGGGGACACTTTCAATGAAGTGACTGAATGTCTATGGAGGAATAGTAGCCCAGTCTTCCTCAAGAGGCAAAACCAGGGACAGCCAATATTCTAACTCACACAAAAGATGTTGGATACATTGCCTAGCACACTGATTAAACTTGAGCCTAGCTGCTACAATGTGAATTTGGTGACTGTGTTAATCAGCAAACCATAAACATCAAAATAAGTCCAACTACTAGGAATGATCAACTGATGACTTCTAGTCAATGTCATCATCCAATTTACTGAGTATGTGTTTGTCTGGTAGTTTGGTGGCACAGGATTCAGTAGTTAAAGCAGTAGTTAGTGACCATCTGCCCTCACTGTCAGTAGATGCCCACAAACAGAAGCATTTCAATCGGCATCAGCATGTTGCAAAATGAGCATTGTTTTATTTCCCATCATTGTCAACAGACCCCAAAAAAGTTTGTGCCATCAAATTGTTTCCAGACTGTTGCTGACAGCATCCATGGTGTCACTTCCCTTCCCATGATATCATCTGTTTTGCCTGCTGCAAAATGGGGCACATTGTGAGTGTCTGCCTTGGCTAGTGTGTCTCAACAACATCGGCTGTCAGCACACAATGTGCTGTCTTGCTGGTGCCCATACCAGCTGCAGGGTGGCTGCAGTGCCTCATGTTGCACCTGGAAATTAATGGGGCAATGGCAGGTTTCCAGTTGGTGCAGCCTTGTCTCTGATTAACGAGGACAAACAATACTGGTGCACTGGCTTCCCACAGCTGGAGTCTCCTCAGCATAAATGGCCAGTCAATCCCATGGTGGTGTCAGGTCATTGTCCAAGCTAAGTATAAAAATGTAGCTCAGCAACTAACCTTTGCTGTAGTCAACTCTTCGATGGAAAGTAACATTTTTGGTTTGGACGCTTTCACATTTTTTATTTTCAAATTCAGCATCAAGTTAATCTAGTTTCAACTGCATCACATTCATAGAACTTTTATGTTGTGTGTTAAAACCAAGCAGCTGTCCATACTTACATTAGGTTGTCCATCAGAGTTACAGACCAACATATCCATAAAGAAATTGGTAATGCATAAGTTTTGTAGAACTTGTTCAGTGCCTTTCACCATGAACGTACAAGTTAAAGCAGAACTAGATAGGTTACAAAGTGAGGGTTTTATATCCCCAGTAGCATCTATCCAGTGGGCTACGTCCATGGCCATAGTTAAGAAACATAAAGGCACCATTTGTATTTGTGGTGCTTTTAAGTCTACTGTTAATGTTCAAGCAAATGTCAATTTATATTCCCTTCTCTGGCAGCACGAATTTTTGATTAAATTGCCTGGGGCTATTATCTTTCAAAGATAGATCTCACTGATGCCTACTTTCAATTGCCTGTAAATGATCAGATGAAACTGTTTCTAGTGCTTAATATGCCATTCAAAAAGTATAATTATAACAAGTTGCCATTTGGAGTTGTAAGAGCACCAGCGATGTTTCAGAGATATCTTGGGCAACTCATCCAAGGATCCCCAACTGTGCTAATTATTTAGAAGCCTTATTAGTTATGGGGCCACATGGGAGAAGCATCTGCCCAGTCTACAAACGTTGTTTGAGTGGATCCATGTCCATGGCCTGTGTTGTCACCTCAACTATGTAGTTTCTTTGAGCCACGTATCAAGTACTTGAGACACAAATTAAGTAGAGATTGGCTCACACCCACACAGGATCATGTGGATGCTATCACTAACTTACTGGCTCCTAAAACCTCAAACAACAACAGTTGTTCCTTCACAAAGTACTGATGCACTGCAATGTGGCGTCGGTGCCATGCTGTCCCACAAATATGCTGATGGCATAGAATGGCCCATTGCATTAGCATCTAGAACACTGAATGTAGTGCAGAGAAATTATTCACAAATTGAGAAGGAGGCATTGGCTATTATATATGGCATGCAGGACTTTCATGTGTACCTCTACAGTGCTAAGTTTCACCTGATCACTGATCACAAGTCCCTTACTTCACTTTTCGGCCCCCATCTGAAACTTCTTGATAAAATGGCACAGAGGCTGAAAGCATGGGTGTTGTACGAGGCATGTTTTTTTAAGTAAGGTCCATTTGAACATAAGTACACAATGAAAGGTTATTTCAAAAAAGTAAATTTATTTTCAGAAAGTACATGCTTCACTCTATTTTTTGACATAGTTGCCAAGTTTGTTGAAACACGTATCATACCTCTCAATCAATTTTAAAATACCCTCTTCATAAAAACTTGCCACCTGCTCCCATAACCAAGAGTTCACTGCTGTTTTCACATCGTCGTCATCATTGTAACGTTTGCCACTGAAGTGTTGTCTGAGGTGAAGGAGCAGATAGTAATCGCTCGGCGCAAGATCAGGACTGTAGGGTGGGTGGTCTAAAGCTTCCCAGCCAAAACTGTCCAATAAATCGCGGGTCTGACCTGCGGTGTGAGGTCTCGCATTGTCACGGAGAAGGACGATTCCCTTTGTCAGCATGCCGCGTCTTCTGTTTTGAATCGCTCTGCGTAGCTTTCTCAGGGTTTGGCAGTATGCTTCTGCATCAATAGAGGTTCCTTGTTGAATGAAGTCGACCTACAAAATACCGTGCCTATCCCAAAACACCGACGCCATGATTTTGCACTGGGACAGAGTCTGTTTGACCTTCACCTTTACAGGCACATGTGTGTATCTCCATTCAACACTTGGTTTTTGTGGTCCTCTGTTAGGAGTTTTGGGACTCAATGGGAGCACAGCTTCCTAAACTTTAGGTGTTCAGACACAATGCTGTAAAGCACTGATCTCAACACATCAGGAAATATCGTTTGAGAGACCTGTTATTGTGAAGCGCACATTCTCATGAAACCTCGCTTCAACTGAAGCCACCAAATCGTCTGTAATCAAAGAAGGGCGACCGGAGCGGTCCTCATCACGGATGTTGTCACGGCCATCTTTGAATTCTTGTACCCACTTATGCACTTTGCTTTCACTCATAACAGTACCACAGTACACTTCGGCAGGCAAGCTGATAGCCTTAAACATTTCGAAAACACAGAACAGAACCGTACAGGTTAGCAACAGAGTTGAAATGGAGCACAGTTGTTCCCGAGGGATGCCGGTACACGATGCACACGCTCATTGCGGTAGATGCACGGACTACTAGTGTCTACAACAAAACAGACCTTACTCAAAAAACACACCTCGTACATAAGTAACTATACTTATGAGATCCATTATCACCATCATGCAGCACTCCAGCACTAATACTCTTTCCCAGCTGCTGTGCGGTCCAGAAGCTGAATTTGATAGGCATGAGGCACTGTGTTTTGCCACGGATGCAAATCAGTGACACACTTTTGACAAATTCCTGATTATGGCATGCAAAGTAGCAGCTGAAACAGCCCGTGATCTGCTCCTCAGCAGGGTGTTGTCTGATGTACAGAGGGGTTGGCCAGAGCACTTGCCTAACAACACTGACCCAGAATGGTGTACCTATTTTTCCTTATGGCACAGGCTTAATGCCGCTGAGTGGGTCATCTTGTTGCCTACGGATGATGTTGAATGCCAGGTGATAGTTCCTTTCGTGCTTTACCCCTGCAAACTTTAGCTCCTCCACACTGCACGTTGAGGAATGTGCACAATGAAAGCAATAGCACGCATCTCGAGTATTGGCATGTGGTTGACACTGCCACTGAATGCACCATTCAGAATTGCCACATCTGCACCCACAACCAGTCAGCCCCGGCACAGCATTTCGACCGTCTGCACCCTGTCCATCATATTTGCTACAGGGAGGGGAGGAAGGCCCTTCCATCCTTGTTTCTGACAACAGCCCTCAGTTCATGGAATCTGCATTTCAGATTTCTGCTATGGGCTGTTACACAAGATGTCCAGAGGGCCTGAGGCAGCATCAGCAGGTGCTCGGTATCCACACAGCTGCTGACGAGGAAGGTGCTGCGAAGACAACTGTGGCAGCATCGAGATCCCAGAGATCGACACCCAATGCCAGGAAGACTAAATGACTGTAAATAATAAACAAGAAGGAGCAGTTCTAACCGTGGGTTGCCTTCTTCTGCTGGATCCACATCTGTCACTGGCAGATAATCATTCATCCACTCCAATACATCCTGACACCCCATCACAGTACACAAAATGTTTTCAAGCCAAACATTTCTGTAGATGTGAGAACAGGCAGAAGTCACAGGGTGCCAAATCTAGAGAACAGGGTTTATGTTCCAACAATGTGCACTTCAAATACTTCCATTTTCTCATTGCCAAAGCAACTTTTTGAGCAAATGAAACGGCTTAATGAAAGATGATTCTTTTTGTTCTTTTGAAGAAGAAGAAGAAAAAATAAATAAAGCGGGAAAGGAAGATCAGGGTTTACCCTCCTACCAGCAATGAGACCATTACAGATGAAGCACAAGCTTGTATTGATTCGAGGATGGGGAAGAAAATCGGCCGGGCATTTTCAAATGAACCATCACAGCATATTTTACGGACATCACAGAAAACCTAAATCAGGATAGTCAGATTTAGATTTGAACTGTCATCCTTTCAAACACGAGTCTAGAGTGCTAACCACTATGCCAACTCCCTTGGTTTTCTTTTATGGTTGCGACCTCTCCTAACACATTATTTCACGGAGATGAGTGCGTGCAACCCAATTCAAGGATGTGCTGAAAAGTAATGTCTCCAAATTTTTAATGTGAAAATATGTGCAGCTTTGTAAATAAAACAAACTTTATTAACATTCTACATCTTTATTCTTCATGTTTACATATTTATTTCTTAATATAGTCACCCTAGCGATGAACACATTTCTCTCAACGAGACACCAGTTTGTTGATACACTCACTGTACAATATTTGGCTGTGTTGATGGATCGCAGCCTCACCTCTGCTTGCACTGATCTATCACTATCAAAGTGGAGTCCTTGAAGGTGTTATTTAAGTTTTGGAAACAGCTGAAAATTGGATGGGACCAAGTTGTAGCTGTATGGAGGATGATCAACGACAGTGGACCTGAGGTATCGGATTGTTATAGGTGTAGTACTCGTGTGTGGTCTGGTGGTGTCATGCTGAAGGAGAGGTTGCTCCATGTGTGGACAAACTTCAAATTAGAAGCCTGGTTACAGCACGCTGTTTCTCACACTTCAACATACACTCCTGGAAATGGAAAAAAGAACACATTGACACCGGTGTGTCAGACCCACCATACTTGCTCCGGACACTGCGAGAGGGCTGTACAAGCAATGATCACACGCACGGCACAGCGGGCACACCAGGAACCGCGGTGTTGGCCGTCGAATGGCGCTAGCTGCGCAGCATTTGTGCACCGCCGCCGTCAGTGTCAGCCAGTTTGCCGTGGCATACGGAGCTCCATCGCAGTCTTTAACACTGGTAGCATGCCGCGACAGCGTGGACGTGAACCGTATGTGCAGTTGACGGACTTTGAGCGAGGGCGTATAGTGGGCATGAGGGAGGCCGGGTGGACGTACCGCCGAATTGCTCAACACGTGGGGCGTGAGGTCTCCACAGTACATCGATGTTGTCGCCAGTGGTCGGCGGAAGGTGCACGTGCCCGTCGACCTGGGACCGGACCGCAGCGACGCACGGATGCACGCCAAGACCGTAGGATCCTACGCAGTGCCGTAGGGGACCGCACCGCCACTTCCCAGCAAATTAGGGACACTGTTGCTCCTGGGGTATCGGCGAGGACCATTCGCAACCGTCTCCATGAAGCTGGGCTACGGTCCCGCACACAGTTAGGCCGTCTTCCGCTCACGCCCCAACATCGTGCAGCCCGCCTCCAGTGGTGTCGCGACAGGCGTGAATGGAGGGACGAATGGAGACGCTTCTGCCTTGGTGCCAATGATGGCGTATGCGTGTTTGGCGCCGTGCAGGTGAGCGCCACAATCAGGACTGCATACGACCGAGGCACACAGGGCCAACACCCGGCATCATGGTGTGGGGAGCGATCTCCTACACTGGCCGTACACCACTGGTGATCGTCGAGGGGACACTGAATAGTGCATGGTACATCCAAACCGTCATCGAACCCATCGTTCTACCATTCCTAGACCGGCAAGGGAACTTGCTGTTCCAACAGGACAATGCACGTCCGCATGTATCCCGTGCCACCCAACATGCTCTAGAAGGTGTAAGTCAACTACCCTGGCCAGCAAGATCTCCGGATCTGTCCCCCATTGAGCATGTTTGGGACTGGATGCAGCGTCGTCTCACGCGGTCTGCACGTCCAGCACGAACGCTGGTCCAACTGAGGCGCCAGGTGGAAATGGCATGGCAAGCCGTTCCACAGGACTACATCCAGCATCTCTACGAATGTCTCCATGGGAGAATAGCAGCCTGCATTGCTGCGAAAGGTGGATATACACTGTACTAGTGCCGACATTGTGCATGCTCTGTTGCCTGTGTCTATGTGCCTGTGGTTCTGTCAGTGTGATCATGTGATGTATCTGACCCCAGGAATGTGTCAATAAAGTTTCCCCTTCCTGGGACAATGAATTCACGGTGTTCTTATTTCAATTTCCAGGAGTGTAGTTACGTTACACACTGTCATGTTACACATTACAATTTGGAGCCTTTTAGCAGCAGAGAGCTGTAAATACAAATACATGAAGTATAAAGATGTAGAATATTAATAATCTTCAAATAATTTATGGGAATGCAGCTGGGTGATGTCATCGACACCAACCAATATTTCGACAGGAGCACAGCCTGGCATTTTCAAGGTGTGTGCGCTCGCTTGCTCGCTCTCTCTCTCTCCCTCTCTCTCTCTCTCTCTCTCTCTCTCTCTCTCACACACACACACACACACACTCTCTCTCTCTCTCTCTCTCTCTCTCTCTCTCTCTCTCTCTCTCTCTCTCTCTCTCTCTCTCTCTACAATGAAGTGTGCGCTGATATAAAACTTCCTGGCAGATTAAAACTGTGTGCCTGACCGAGACTTGAACTCAGCACCTTTGCATTTCATGGGTAAGTGTTTTACCGACTGAGCTACCCAAGCATGACTCATGACACGGTGAGACAAGGTACTGGCAGAATTAAAGCTGTTTGGGTGGGTCATGAGCTGTACTTGTGTAGTTCAGTTGGTGGAGCACTTGCCCGAGAAAGACAAAGGTCCCAAGTTTGAGTCTCGGTCCAGCACACAGTTTTAATCTGCAAGGTAGTTTCATATCAGTGCACGCTCCATTAGAGAGTGAAAATCTCATTCTGGAAATATCCTCCAGGCTCTGGCTAAGCCATGTCTCCGCATTATCCTTTCTTCCGTGAGTGCTAGTTCTGCAAGGTCTGCAGGAGAGCCACTGTGAAGTTTGATAAATAGGAGACAAGGTACTGGCAGAATAAAAGTTTTACAACCAATCCTGTTCAAAATGCTCCCTGTGTACGGCAGAAAGGCCCTAGAATTTGGTGTCACCTTGGTATTATCATCAATCACCCAGTGCAGAGTTGGTCAATAACGCAATGCACATCTAATCTGTCTTTCACTATAACTATTCTGACGAAAGGTGACTCTAAGATGGGCTAACTCAGTTGACAAACTCTCAGGGTCTGAGATGGGATTCCTCTTCATCTGACTGTGAGTAACATTAGTGCTCTTATGTACTCTGTAGCAAAACAACTTGCTACTCTGTTGTCCCTATAGTAGACTGGTGTGAGAACCACATTAAAAACTTAGCGGATTTCTTATGTTGAGTAGAGGGAATACTTTTGAATGACTCTGATATTCTAGTAAGTTTTGATGTTATCTCCCTCTATACGCACACGTTCCTCTGTATGGTTTGTTACAGTTGATTAAGATCAGGTTTGGTGCTGAATTAACAAACCTATTTCAACATGTTGATTTCCACTTACTTTTTATTCGATGATCACTTCTATGAACAAACAGATAGAGTTGTGATGGGCAACCTGTTGTCACCTACTGTTGCCAATTTGTTTATGGAAGATTTCAGGGAATGTGCTTTGGAGATCATGGCTTTGAAACCAGCATGTTTTTAGAGATATGAAGATGATACTTTTGTTGTTTGACCTCATGGCAATGAGAATTTGAATGACTTTTTAGGACACCTGAATTCAATCCACCTAAATATTTGTTTCATGGTGGAGATGGAAAAGGATGGCTGTCTGCCCTTCTCTGATGTTTTGGTCAGAAGGAATGTGGATGGTACATTGGGACATGCCATTTGGAAGAAGTCTACTCAAATTCACTTGTATCTGTAGGTTGATAGTTGTAACCATCTGGCTCAACATGAAGGGGTACTTCCTACCTTAGTTCACAGAACCCATGCCATCTTGGACCCTGATAGTTTGTCAGCTGATTAAGCTCATTTTGAAGTCAGCTTTCATCAGAATGGTTATAGTGAAAGGCACCTCAGATGTGCAGTGTGCTATCGATCAACTGTGCACTGGACGAGGGATGATAATACCGAGTCTACAGTCTTTCTGCCTAATGCATAATTATGATGTGAAGTGTGTTTTTCAACCACCATCTAAGATCAGGGTACTATTAGGTTCTGTAAAGGTCGCTCTTGGTTTGTGTAAGGCAGGTTGTGACAAAGCAAGATGGGATATTTTTACTTCCCCTCTTGTTTTGCCATCTGCCTCCTTAAAATTCATTTTTTCATTTTTGAATTAATTACCATTAACTTACGTGAATATAATCTGAATTTTTATAACAGAGAAAGAATATAACACCAGATCTAATTTTGTGCTTAGTTTTATGTATGTAATTGATTTTCTTATTTTTTTCAACTATTCCTAGTTAGTATCTTTTGTTATAGGGTGAAATCGGTAATTGTTTCGTAACTTAAATTCTATTGTTGACATATAAACAAATATAAATTCTGTACTAATTATGAAAATTTCAGAGATGAAACACTAGTATTCTTATAGCGTCTATTTGGCTCTATCCGAAAACATGTTATCAAAACCAGGCCATCATTAATTCCAAAGTAATTTACATGTTTGTCAAAAGTACTGTTTACATAACTATACATGTCAACTTCATCATTTAAACAAATAATTTGGCCTAAATCTTGTAGTATAAGAAACTGTTAAAAAGACGAAATTTTTCGATGTATTCAGTTAATTTAATCTATCGTATTCCTTGCAGTTGTGGCATGTCATATACTGGTCAGACTATCAAGATTGTTGAGGACCGGTGTACTGAACACAAGCGGCACACACACTTACAACAGCCAAGCAAATCTGCCACTAAAGAATATTGGCATTTCCTTGGCACCGGTCATAACAACACATAACAACACAGAGATTCTGGCATGCACCTCCAGCTATTGGGATAGTGTTATTAAGGAAGCTGTTGGAATTAAATTACGAAGTATCCTTATAAATAGAGACAATGGCTTTTGTTTAAAATTCTGCATGGAATCCTGCTCTCTCCCTTGTAAAAAAATAAAAAAAAAAATATAAAATAAAAATAAAAAATAAAAAAAGCAGAAGGACAGAGTTTATGCCACTCACATATCGATGATTAATTTCACTATCAATAACTTCTGATGTCGGTTATCTTTGGTGTGTGATGGTGCTAGGTTTACTTTGTGTGTGTGTGTGTGTGTGTGTGTGTGTGTGTTTTATCTTTTTGGAGATTTTCTTAAAATTAAGGTTTTAAATTCTCTTGCACAGCACTTACTTGGTGCAGTTTTGACTTGAAAATGGCAGGGTGTGCTCGTGTCAAAATATCAGCGATTGACGGTGATATTACCTGGCTACATTTCTGCAAGATATTTGAACATTGTACATGTGGGGAGAAATTCAAGTCTCACAATGTTAATAACATTTGTTTTATTTAAAAAGCATTGAGAGTTTTCACATAAAAAGTTACAATTCATTATTTTTCCACACACCCTCATAGTTTACAAGACAGGGAAGTTCGTCAGGCACGGCTCAAATCCACTTACCAGATTAATAACCATACATCTGGCATACTGGCCAGTCTGAGAGTAGCAGTCTCCTTCTCTTCTTAGTTAATGCTTGGCTGGTCTGCAATCTTCACCTCAATAGACATGACAGACACAGAACAAAGTTTACTTTTACTTGATTCACAAACACATGCCACACACAACCAACTACAGGAGGAGCTTCAGTTTAATGTGGGTTCCAAAGCATGATGCAGCTAATCATTTTACACATACACACAAACCATTGCCAGTGCCCTAGGTGAAAGATGACAGAACAAATTCTGGCACTGAATGAGAACTGAACTATGGACCTGGGATTTGTACTGTGCCACCAACCTATTTAGTCATCAAGTCACACCTGATATGGTGCTTCGAGAGTTTTCACATGAAAAGTTCCAATGCACTATTTATCCACCGCCTTCATTTCAAACATCTTTAAGTACCATTTCTTCGAGACCAAAGCAAACATTTCCTAAATTTCTTAATGAGTGATTGTAGTTCTGTGCCATCCACTTCACGGATCATCTTACAAATAAATATGGCCCTGCTTGAAATCAGACACCGAATGAGAGGCATAGTGATTGGGAAATGCTGGGATCATCTCTTGGGAAAGGAAATGGCCAATTTTCATCCCCATATTTCCCCAATCCAAGTTCGCACTCCATCTCTAACATCCTCATCATCAACAGGATGATAAAACTTTAATCTCACTTATTTATTTGAATTCGGTTGCCCATGTCTTAACTGTCGGAAATAAAGATGCAGATGGGTCAATCTATATGAAGTGGTCCAGTGATGGTTGCTTGACCATTTTTAAATATTTTAATTTTTTTATATGTGATTGCCCTATATTTGAGAAGTTCAAATAGGTTTTTAAAATAATTTATCTTGCACCTTTACTGGATGGTAGCCATTATTATTTGTAGGCGCACGATTTTTCAGTCTGGAGACATTAGCGAAAATTTGAATATCTCTGCACCGAGTTAAGTTACAACATTGAAATTGACATGATTGTTTTTAGAAAAGTGTCCTCTACAATGTTGTCTATTACACAAAATATCCTAAATTCAAAAATAACAAGTCAAAATGACCTCCAAAGTTTGGTATCCAAATATTCAAAAATCCAATTTTAGGCCCAAAAATAACAAACAAGGAGTGATTTATGAGAGTCTATTTTTTTCCTATAGTTAGATATCATACACTACTAGCCTTATATAGAGCAAGAACACATACAAATGTTTATGTAATATTTTATGAATTTTTGAAATTAGAAAATTTTCATTTTTTGTAATGTTTGGGGTTAGTTATCTCAAGTGGGACTGAATATAAAAATATGATTCTTGCACTGTTTGTACACCTATATGATTTTTACTGTAAATTTCAACATTGGTATCTGACTGTGAACAAAGATATGAATTTTTGAAAATGAGGAAATAATTCACATTACTCAACAAACTGATCTTATGGCTGTTGCCAACTTAAATGGTTTATTGTTTCATTGTAATAAAATTTAATTGTGACATACATTTAGTTAACACTATCACCCCATATTCATTTAGTTTGTTTATTTTTAATAATGCAATATTAAACAACAGGAGCTTTCGCTTTTGTTCTATGGTAATAAAAATGCCCATTTACGTTTAGGTTTATTGTCAACAAAGAAGTACATTATTGCTGGGCGTGGCATTGTTGTAGTCAGTCTACATCTACATCTACATCTATACTCCGCGAGCCACCTTACGGTGTGTGGCGGAGGGTACTTATTGTACCACTATCTGATCCCCCCTTCCCTGTTCCATTCACGAATTGTGCGTGGGAAGAACGACTGCTTGTAAGTCTCCGTATTTGCTCTAATTTCTCGGATCTTTTCGTTGTGATCATTACGCGAGATATATGTGGGCGGTAGTAATATGTTGCCCATCTCTTCCCGGAATGTGCTCTCTCGTAATTTCGATAATAAACCTCTCCGTATTGCGTAACGCCTTTCTTGAAGTGTCCGCCACTGGAGCTTGTTCAGCATCTCCGTAACGCTCTCGCGCTGACTAAATGTCCCCATGACGAATCGCGCTGCTTTTCGCTGGATCATGTCTATCTCTTCTATTAATCCAACCTGGTAAGGGTCCCATACTGATGAGCAATACTCAAGAATCGGACGAACAAGCGTTTTGTAAGCTACTTCTTTCGTCGATGAGTCACATTTTCTTAGAATTCTTCCTATGAATCTCAACCTGGCGCCTGCTTTTCCCACTATTTGTTTTATGTGATCATTCCACTTCAGATCGCTCTGGATAGTAACTCCTAAGTATTTTACAGTCGTTACCGCTTCCAATGATTTACCACCTATGGCATAATCGTACTGGAATGGATTTCTGCCCCTATGTATGCGCATTATATTACATTTATCTACGTTTAGGGAAAGCTGCCAGCTGTCGCACCATGCATTAATCCTCTGCAGGTCCTCCTGGAGTACGTACGAGTCTTCTGATGTTGCTACTTTCTTGTAGACAACCGTGTCATCTGCAAATAGCCTCACGGAGCTACCGATGTTGTCAACTAAGTCATTTATGTATATTGTAAACAATAAAGGTCCTATCACGCTTCCCTGCGGTACTCCCGAAATTACCTCTACATCTGCAGATTTTGAACCGTTAAGAATGACATGTTGTGTTCTTTCTTCTAGGAAATCCTGAATCCAATCACAAACCTGGTCCGATATTCCGTAAGCTCGTATTTTTTTCACTAAACGTAAGTGCGGAACCGTATCAAATGCCTTCCTGAAGTCCAGGAATACGGCATCAATCTGCTCGCCAGTGTCTACGGCACTGTGAATTTCTTGGGCAAATAGGGCGAGCTGAGTTTCACATGATCTCTGTTTGCGGAATCCATGTTGGTTATGATGAAGGAGATTTGTATTATCTAAGAACTTCATAATACGAGAACACAAAACATGTTCCATTATTCTACAACAGATTGACGTAAGCGAAATAGGCCTATAATTATTCGCATCTGATTTATGACCCTTCTTGAAAATGGGAACGACCTGCGCTTTCTTCCAGTCGCTAGGTACTTTACGTTCTTCCAGCGATCTACGATAAATTGCTGATAGAAAGGGGGCAAGTTCTTTAGCATAATCACTGTAGAATCTTAAGGGTATCTCGTCTGGTCCGGATGCTTTTCCGCTACTAAGTGATAGCAGTTGTTTTTCAATTCCGATATCGTTTATTTCAATATTTTCCATTTTGGCGTCCGTGCGACGGCTGAAGTCAGGGACCGTGTTACGATTTTCCGCAGTGAAACAGTTTCGGAACACTGAATTCAGTATTTCTGCCTTTCTTCGGTCGTCCTCTGTTTCGGTGCCATCGTGGTCAACGAGTGACTGAATAGGGGATTTAGATCCGCTTACCGATTTTACATATGACCAAAACTTTTTAGGGTTCTTGTTTAGATTGTTTGCCAATGTTTTATGTTCGAATTCGTTGAATGCTTCTCTCATTGCTCTCTTTACGCTCTTTTTCGCTTCATTCAGCTTTTCCTTATCAGCTATGATTCGACTACTCTTAAACCTATGATGAAGCTTTCTTTGTTTCCGTAGTACCTTTCGTACTTGATTGTTATACCACGGTGGATCTTTCCCCTCGCTTTGGACCTTAGTCGGTACGAACTTATCTAAGGCGTACTGGACGATGTTTCTGAATTTTTTCCATTTTTGTTCCACATCCTCTTCCTCAGAAATGAACGTTTGATGGTGGTCACTCAGATATTCTGCGATTTGTGCCCTATCACTCTTGTTAAGCAAATATATTTTCCTTCCTTTCTTGGCATTTCTTATTACACTTGTAGTCATTGATGCAACCACTGACTTATGATCACTGATACCCTCTTCTACATTCACGGAGTCGAAAAGTTCCGGTCTATTTGTTGCTATGAGGTCTAAAACGTTAGCTTCACGAGTTGGTTCTCTAACTATCTGCTCGAAGTAATTCTCGGACAAGGCAGTCAGGATAATGTCACAAGAGTCTCTGTCCCTGGCTCCAGTTCTGATTGTGTGACTATCCCATTCTATACCTGGTAGATTGAAGTCTCCCCCTATTACAATAGTATGATCACGAAACTTCTTCACGACGTTCTGCAGGTTCTCTCTGAGGCGCTCAACTACTACGGTTGCTGATGCAGGTGGTCTATAGAAGCATCCGACTATCATATCTGACCCACCTTTGATACTTAACTTAACCCAGATTATTTCACATTCGCATTCGCTAATAACTTCACTGGATATTATTGAATTCTTTACTGCTATAAATACTCCTCCACCATTGGCGTTTATCCTATCCTTGCGGTATATATTCCATTCTGTGTCTAGGATTTCGTTACTGTTCACTTCCGGTTTTAACCAACTTTCCGTTCCTAATACTATATGCGCACTATTTCCTTCAATAAGAGATACTAATTCAGGAACCTTGCCCTGGATACTCCTGCAGTTTACCAATATTACGTTAACTTTTCCTGTTTTTGGTCTCTGAGGACGGACGTTCTTTATCAACGATGATAATGTCCTCTCTGGTAAGCCGTCAGGTATTTTATCGTTTCGCCCAAGGGGGGGTCCCTCTAACCTAAAAAACCCCCGTGTGCATGCCACACGTACTCTGCTACCCCAGTAGTCTGTTGTAAAACCTCTGTTAGAGTGGATGTACATACTTCATCGAGAGTGTAGAATGTGTTATGTGCTTTGTCCGGTGTGTAATTTGTAATTAATTTTGCAAGATTAACTGGAATTCAATAACATCGATGAATAGTGCTCTGTTGCACAGATAGCAAGTGAAGTGTGTCACAAAACAGTTTACAGTTCAGTTTCAAAAACTTAAAAAATGTCAATGACTTTGATGAAGTTAGACAAACTTTGTTTAAATTTAAAGTAAGTTCCTCTGTAACATGAGTGTGTGAGTATCATGAGAAGAAATACATTCTGAAGTACAACCATATTTTTGGAAGAAAGAGCTGTGATACACTTAAAGCTCATAAAAAGCCTATTACTAAAGGTTTGAGGGAAATAAAACTTGAACATTTGTCCTTGTTATGTGAGAATGAAACAGCTTCCCAAGTGAAATGTAATGTGATTCCTGGAAATTCCCTCCGCCCAAACTGTTACTCAAAATTATTTGTCGTGAATCCAGAAGCAGAATCATGTAAACTTGTTAATGACATTTACATTCCTAATGAGGAAGCTGTTAGCATTTTGGATATTGCTTGTTCTAAGTCAGACATATCTCCTGCTTCAAAAATAATAAAATTAAGTAGCAGAAAAAGAAAAGCAGCAATTGAAAATAAGGTACAACAAATCATCATCATCATCATCATCATCATCATTTAAGACTGATTATGCCTTTCAGCGTTCAGTCTGGAGCATAGCCCTCCTTATAAAATTCCTCCATGATCCCCTATTCAGTGCTAACATTGGTGCCTCTTCTGATGTTAAACCTATTACTTCAAAATCATTCTTAACCGAATCCAGGTACCTTCTCCTTGGTCTGCCCCGGCTCTTCCTACCCTCTACTGCTGAACCCATGAGTCTCTTGGGTAACCTTGCTTCTCCCATGCGTGTCACATGACCCCACAATCTAAGCCTGTTCGCCCTGACTGCTACATCTATAGAGTTCATTTCCAGTTTTTCTTTGATTTCCTCATTGTGCACACCCTCCTGCCATTGTTCCCATCTACTAGTACCTGCAATCATCCTAGCTACTTTCATATCCATAACCTCAACCTTGTTGATAAGGTAACCTGAATCCACCCAGCTTTCGCTCCCATTCAACAAAGTTGGTCGAAAGACTGAACGGTGCACAGATAACTTAGTCATGGTACTGACTTCCTTCTTGCAGAAGAGAGTAGATCGTAGCTGAGTGCTCAATGCATTAGCTTTGCTACACCTCGCTTCCAGTTCTTTCACTATGTTGCCATCCTGTGAGAATATGCATCCTAAGTACTTGAAACCGTCCACCTGTTCTAACTTTGTTCCTCCTATTTGGCACTCAATCCGTTTATATTTCTTTCCCACTGACATTACTTTCGTTTTGGAGATGCTAATCTTCATACCATAGTCCTTACATTTCTGATCTAGCTCTGAAATATTACTTTGCACACTTTCAATCGAATCTGCCATCACAACTAAGTCATCCGCATATGCAAGACTGCTTATTTTGTGTTCACATATCTTAATCTCACCCAGCCACTCTATTGCTTTCAACATATGTTACATAAATAATATGAACAACAGTGGAGACAGGTTGCAGCCTTGTCTTACCCCTGAAACTACTCTGAACCATGAACTCAATTTACCGTCAACTCTAACTGCTGCCTGATTATCCATGTAAAGATCTTTAATTGCTTGCAAAAGTTTGCCTCCTATTCCATAATCTCGTAGAACAGACAATAACTTCCTCCTAGGAACCCGGTCATATGCCTTTCCTGGATCTATAAAGCATAAATACAATTCCCTGTTACACTCATAACACTTCTCCATTATTTGCCGTAAGCTAAAGATCTGGTCCTGACAACCTCTAAGAGGTCTAAAACCACACCGATTTTCATCCAATTTGTCCTCAACTAATACTCGCACTTTCCTTTCAACAATACCTGAGAAGATTTTACCCACAACACTGATTAAAGAGATACCTCTGTAGTTGTTACAATCTTTTCTGTTTCCATGTTTAAAGATTGGTGTGATTACTGCTTTTGTCCAGTATGATGGAACCTGTCTCGACTCCCAGGCCAATTTAAATTTCAGACAAAATTAGAAAAGACTTGGAATAATGCTTTAATAATACAGATACCAACATTATTTATAAAGAAGAAGAAAACCTACCAATAGCATCATTTGACACTGAATATTTTAGCTTAATAGAGAAATTAAAAATTAAATGTTCAGTGACATCTACAGAGGGAAAAGTTAAAATTTTAAGTATGCTCCCTGACACATGGCCAAGAGAAAAAATAGTTCATGAATTCAACGTCTCTCATCGTTTGGTTAAACTAACCCAAAAATTAGTGAAAGAGCAAGGCATTCTTCCAGTTTTAGGAAAGAAGAAAGGAGTAGGTATACGTGAAGAAACAATTAAAAAGATCCAGCAGTTTTTTGAAGATGATGAAAACGGTACAAAGTGCCCAGGTTGCAAAGATAGCAAAAAGAGTTGTTATAAATGGAGTTAAAGTAACAAAGCAGAAACGACTAGTGCTGTCAAATTTAAATGAACTTAATGTAGCTTTCAAAAATTCTCATCCTGAATGCAAAATTGGAAGGTCAAAATTTTGTGACCTCTTCCATAAGTGATGTATTTTGGCTGGATCCTCAGGGACACACTCCGTATCTGTTTGTTTATATCATCAAAATGTCACACTGATGATTGCGGGTGCAAAACTCAGTGACCTTAACTACAAAGAGTTACTAGATTTAATGGTCTGTGACACTAACAGTTATGACTGCATGATGAGTTTGTGTAGTAAATGCCCTGGTAAGGAAACCGTTATTAAATTGTTTCACAAATATGATGAGGAAATGCCAGACAGAATTACCTTCAAACAGAGGGTCACAACTGACAGGACAGAAATGATAACAGTGGTTAAATCTCAGGAAGAGTATTTGGAATCTTTAATTGATAACTTACAAAAACTCAAAAGTCACCACTATGTTTCTAAAACACAAAGTAAGTTTTTAAAGGACAAAAAAGCACAACTTCATCAAACTGAATGCATAGTGCTAGCTGATTTTGCAGAAAATTTTACATTTGTGATGCAGGATAAAATACGAGGGTACCACTGGGTCAATGACCAGGCAACAGTGCATCCATTTATTCTCTACTTTAAAAATGAGAAAGATGAAGTTTGCAGTTCTTCAATTTGCATTCTAAGTGACTACTTGGAGCACAACACTTTGGCTGTACATGTGTTTCAAAAGTACATAATAAATTACATAAAAGAAAATTTTCCCAAGGTTGAGAAGCTAATATACTTTTCAGATGAAGGAGTAGTCAGTATAAGAACAAAAAGAATTTTTCAAATCTGTGCAACCACGAAGTAGACTTTCGGTTGGAGGCTGAATGGCACTTTTTTGCATCTTGCCACGGTAAAAGTGCATGTGATGGAGTAGGAGGTACAACAAAACGTGAAGAAGAAGTGGTTCAGCATATGAAAACCACACTTCAAAGTAGATTTGAAAAGTGTATAGCAATAAAAGCAACAAAGCATTTCCACATTCCTTGGCACTGCAAAAAACCTAGTTCGATGCTATGTAACATCAGAAACCGAAATTTATGAGGATCATTGTGTCAGTAAAATTACATCTCTGTCTTTAACATTGAATGACATAGTGGCATGTGTGTATGATGGACAGTGGTAGCCTGCAGAGGTTGAAAGAATAAATTTGGAAAACAATGATGTTTTTGTGCATTTTTACCATCCTGCTGGCCCAAGAAATCCATTAGTGACAAAGTTTTGATACCAATGAAAAATGTTTTAAGGAAACTTTCAGTGATTGAACTTACCACAGAAACTGGGAGGTCTTATTCTATATTACAGAAGCTGTCTGAAAAAACAAGTGTTCTTAACATTCACCACCAGGTTTAGGAACAGTCGCATCATGAAGGATGTACATTGAAAAGACTTATTTTATGTCAAAATTATATAAATGTTAATTTCAGTGATGTTTCCAGTTTTGTATATAATTCAGTACCTTACTTGAATAATAATTGATTATATCCCGCCAATATCACACATGAATAGGCAAAAGTCATAAGATCAGTTGTAGAGTAATGTGAATTATCTCCTCATTTTCAAAAATTCATATCTTTGTTCACAGTCAGATATCAATGTTGAAGTTTTTACAGTACATTGCTATCATATAGGTGTACAAACTGTGAAAAAATTGTATTTTTATATTCAGTCCCACCTGAGATAACTAACCCCAAACTTTACAAAACATGAAAATTTTCAAATTTCAAAAATGTATAAAAAAATTAAGGAAACATTTGTAAGTGTTTTTGCTCTAGATGAGGCTAGTAGTGTATGATCTCTAACTATAAGAAAAAAATAGACTCTCATAAATCACTCCTTGTCTGTTATTTTTGGGCCTAAAAAGTGGATATTTGAAAATTTGGATACCAAACTTTGGAGATCATTTTGACTGGTTATTTTTGAATTTAGGGTATTTTGTGTAATAGACAATGTTGTAGAGGACACTTTTCTAAAAACAATCATGTCAACTGTAATGTTGTAACTTAACCCAGTGCAGGGATATTCATATTTTGGCTAACGTTTCTAAACTGAAACATTGTCACATGCTTACAAACGAAAATGGCCGCCATTCAGTAAAGGTGGTAGGTAACATTTTTTAAAAAACTGTTTTGAACTTCTCAATTCTAGGGTAATCACATATAAAAAAATTAAAATATTTAAAAACGGTCAAGCAACCAACTTAATTTTTATTGGACCACTTCATTTGGATTGACCCCTACTCATAAAAGTTCACCAAGTCTGGAGGAATTTCCATTACCAATAAACTGCCAAAAATGAAAAGAACTTGATGACTGCTTAGTATCCATTTAAATGAAAAGTACATAACACCACTGGCCACTGGATTACTCTACTGTAAAACGTGTATCAACACACCAGAAACTCAATTTCATTTATATTAGAGTCTTGTCAGTGCCAGACTTTTTCCTTTGTACTCATATAATATCTTGAAAATAGTGAGCATCAGTTAACAAATTCAAATTGATTAACAAAAATTCAGAATCACTTTAATATTTTTCTATAGCCCTAGCTCACATAAGTAAGTAAAACAGATATTCTATCCGAACATTATGTAACTATTATATTTTTCTAGGGAGCTTAAGAGTGCTTTAGAGCTAAAAGACTGACACTCAACTGCAGTAAAATGTGATGGGTTTGTCCTTCTGATGCCCACTATGGAAACATGGTTAGTGAAGCAGAAGACACCAGATTTCTGGTACTGAGAGTATATGGAAAGTTTTTGAAGGTACATAGCCACAACTTCCTGTATATGCTGACTGCTGCTACCTTTATGATTTGGATGTTATACACAGTCAACATTGGCAACACAGTCAACATTGGCAATAGTCAATCCTTGAGTTAATGTTTGCAGAAAATCAGTTTCTATCCCAAAAGCCAGCACAGCCATCGGTGGGGTTATTTCACCAACTTCCCATAGGCCTCTGCTAAACATACCGAAGATTCTTACAGTGTTACTGTGTGCATTGCTGTGCAGCATACATTTTCAAAAGGTAAAGTGCAGGTGTTCAAACACAAATTGCTGGACTTTCTCCAGGCAAACTTCTCCATTTCTTGCAGGAGCAGTTTTGGCAAATAAATTGTGTTATGGCAATGGCAAGTCACTGAAATTACTTGGAAGTAGAGAAAAAAGCGATATAATTGCCTAGGCTTCTGTGGCCTGAGTTTTCTGGGTATGGTGCCACACCATATTGTAAAATAACAATCACTGGATAAAACTGATGTTTTGGTCATTGTTACAGTGACCTTCTTATGTGTCTACTGGTCAAGAAAAAGACCCAGAAGAAGGCCACTGTAACCTCGGCCAGAATTTCATTTTTATCCACCGATAATCATTTTATGGCATGATGCAGTACTATATGGAGAAAATTTTTATGTAGACAAGGAAAAAAATGTTCACGTAAACATCAATTCAGTCATATTTAACTGGTCTAGCTATAGTGGTTTGAGATTTCTCTGATTTTTTTCCAAATCAGTCAAGGAAAATGCTGGGTTAATACTTAAAATAAGAGAAAGGCAACCACTCACACAGCAGACTGATGACTGGAACACAGAGACACAGGCAACCACTCACATACAGCAGACTGATGACTGGAACACAGAGACACGTAACAGGAAACAGCATTCACACTAGCTTTCAAGCTCTCACTCTTTTTGTCACAAAATTACACATGTTCACAAACATAACTACACAGACACCTAAAAGTGCTCTTCTATGGCCCTCGTTAGAGTTACCTGTTACGTATCTAATTGCTCCATGCTTTGGTCTCTAAAGGTGAGTGATTGCCTTTTCCTTATTTTACGTATTGCTCCATCCAGGAATTTGTATTAGTGTTGTAAAATGCTGAGTTGGTTGCTACTGACTGAATATGACCAACACATTTCCCATTCCTTGAGCATTATTCCGCTTTTTCAGAACATAGTACAATCTTATGCTGACTAATTACTACCATTATTGTCACTTTTATTTTCATTGTGGCATTTTATACTTCACTGTGTACACAGTTGAAATTCTGAGTATGTGATGATATATTCCATGATCATGTACCAGACAGAGAGATTCTATGGAATAATAATTAAGTACTTTATATTACCAGTTTCTTATGAAATCAAGCAAACTATTATGCAACAGATAAAAGAATTCATTTCCTTACTTACAGACAAAGCAATAATGATCTGTGAAAGGCCACACATTGTGTTGTTTGATAACACCAAATGTGTCAGTCTATGAGTCATAATTTGAAGAACAGATGTATATGACTGTGCTGGGACAACTTTACCATCACTCTGAAAATAAAATAATAATAATAATAATAATAATAATAATAATAATAATAATACACAGTTACAGCAATGACATTTGTTATGTAATTAACAACACATATAATTAATAGGGAATTCATAGAAAAACAGAAAAATCAAATGATGAATGAGAGAAAGAGTAACTACTCAGTACATGCAAATTAAAGAAGTATTCACTGAAAAATTAAAATTGTGTTTGGAATTATTCTAACTAGATCTATGAACTCTGTAAAAATAAATTCAAAATGCATGACTCTTTATGTTCATAACTGATAGTATTTGTCTCAATAGCATAACAATGTTGCTCCACAGAAGGCAACAGTACTGAATAAATCCTAAAACATAGTACTGTTGGTAATGTGTGCTTATGTCACGTGGTGTAGACAACTGTGCAGGGCAGACCAAATGGAAGACCAACTGACTCCAAAATCCCACCGTATTTAAACATAAAAAAAATTGTTAATGATGGATGAATGTCAAGAGCTCAGATGGAAACCCAGTTCTAACCAAAGAAGGGAAAGCAGAAAGGTGGAAGGAGTATATAGAGGGTCTATACAAGGGCGATGTATTTGAGGACAATATTATGGAAATGGAAGAGGATGTAGATGAAGATGAAATGGGAGATATGATACTGCGTGAAGAGTTTGACAGAGCACTGAAAGACCTGAGTCGAAACAAGGCTCCGGCAGTAGATAACATTCCATTAGAACTACTGACAGCCTTGGGAGAGCCAGTCCTGACAAAACTCTACCATCTGGTGAGCAAGATGTATGAGACAGGCGAAATACCCTCAGACTTCAAGAAGAATATAATAATTCCAATCCCAAAGAAAGCAGGTATTGACAGATGTGAAAATTAATGAACTATCAGTTTAATAAGTCACAGCTGCAAAATACTAACGCGAATTCTTTACAGACGAATGGAAAAACTAGTAGAAGTCGACCTCGGGGAAGATCAGTTTGGATTCCGTAGAAATATTGGAACACGTGAGGCAATACTGACCCTACGACTTATCTTGGAAGCTAGATTAAGGAAAGGCAAACCTACATTTCTAGCATTTGTAGACTTAGAGAAAGCTTTTGACAATGTTGACTGGAATACTCTCTTTCAGATTCTGAAGGTGGCAGGGGTAAAATACAGGGAATGAAAGCTATTTACAATTTGTACAGAAACCAAATGGCAGTTATAAGAGTTGAGGGGCATGAAAGGGAAGCAGTGGTTCGGAAGGGAGTGAGACAGGGTTGTAGTCTCTCCCCGATGTTATTCAATCTGTATATTGAGCAAGCAGTGAAGGAAACAAAAGAAAAATTCAGAGTAGGTATTAAAATATATGGAGAAGAAATAAAAACCTTGAGGTTCGCTGATGACATTGTAATTCTGTCAGAGACAGCAAAGGACTTGGAAGAGCAGTTGAACGGAATGGATAGCATCTTGAAAGGGGGATATAACATCAACAAAAGCAAAAGGAGGATAATGGAATGTAGTTGAATTAAGTCGGGAGATGCTGAAGGTATTAGATTAGGAAATGAGACACTTAAAGTAGTAAAGGAGTTTTGCTATTTGGGGAGCAAAATAACTGATGATGGTCGAAGTAGAGAGGATATAAAATGTAGACTGGCAATGGCTAGGAAAGCGTTTCTGAAGAAGAGAAATTTGTTAACATCGAGTATAGATTTAAGTGTCAGGAAGTCATTTCTGAAAGTATTTGTATGGAGTGTAGCCATGTATGGAAGTGAAACATGGATGATAAATAGTTTGGACAAGAAGATAATAGAAGCTTTCGAAATGTGGTGCTACAGAAGAATGCTGAAGATTAGATGGGTAGATCACGTAACTAATGAGGAGGTATTGAATAGGATTGGGGAGAAGAGAAGTTTGTGGCACAACTTGACTGGAAGAAGGGATCGATTGGTAGGACATGTTCTGAGGCATCAAGGGATCACCAATTTAGCATTGGAGGGCAGTGTGGAGGGTAAAAATCGTAAAGGGAGACCGAGAGATGAATACACCAAGCAGATTCAGAAGGATCTAGGTTGCAGTAAGTACTGGGAGATGAAGAAGCTTGCACAGGATAGAGTAGCATGGAGAGCTGCATCAAACCAGTCTCAGGACTGAAGACCACAACAACAACATAATGATGGAAATGAAAAGTAGCTCCAAAATGTTCTCATGGAGCTGACTGACACACATACAATTCATAGTTAACTTAAGAATATTCTGAGAATTGCAAAAACACTATTCATCTCTGTCCATATATCATATGATAAGCTTCTCTGACAAACCAGCCTCACAAGCTGAAATGAAGATCCATAATGATCACTGCAACAATATGAAATGGACCAATACCTTGCCTCATGTCAGTGGTGACTAATCTCCGAAACTTGTAGTGAATGTAGTTGAGCTTCATGACAAGATTCCTCAATTCCTGTTATTAGCTGAATAATATGATTATTGTCTACCCTTTTCTAGAAGCAAAAGAGAACATAGTGCTCATCAATGTCTCTGTTTCATGTTCACGGAATAAAAATAGCGTAAATTGTGCAACACCACAGATGGTAACATTACAATGGTAGCACCGTTGGATTGGGGTTGGGTTGTTTGGGGGAAGAGACCAAACAGCGAGGTCATCGGTCTCTGTAGCACCGTATACCGACTGTTAAATATCAGTGCAAACTGAGCAGAAATCAGCTAAAAACACCTGCTATACTCAGTTGCAAATAGTAGCAAATAGTAGGAAATCATCATGTGCCACAAATATATTATTTAATATTGTACCTAAATTCTGACACAAATCTGAGCAGAAACATTTTTTGCTAAGTTGTCAGTACAGATCTTGGGGATTTACACTCCAGTTTCCTTAGATGGACACAAGTACACCTGAAACTTACATTAGACAGCTTTTATGGTATATCAGATAAAGAAGCCTGTGCAAAGAATAATTCTGTAATGTGAGAAACTCTCCAGGAAGATAAAATCCATTTCATTTTGGCAGGTACACCTGAAGAAATGTTCAAGTGGCTGTTGTAGAAGAATCTGGCAGTAACTGGTTGTTAATTCTTCATTATGTATATGTTTTGGAGTGTATCACATGAGATGGATAAAAATAAATAGCAACAGTTCTCTACAACATTCTGTGTTCTGAAAGATTAGAAAGGAATGAAGTGAAAACTGCAGTCAAGAAAAAAAGTAAAAATCTAAATGTAGACCATGTCCCATGTATGCAGTTGGTAGCACGCATGTTGAAATTTGCAAGATATTGTCTGCAGTACGACTGGAAAGACTAAAGTGCTACTTGGTGGAAAGGTAGGAAGGAAATTTAGGGTTTAATGTCCCATTGATGATGAAATCATTAGAGATGGGCATAAGCTTGGATTGGGGAAAGATGAGGAAGAAAATCAGTCTTATCCTTCTGAAATGAACTCTCCTGGCATTTCCCACTACTGATTTGGGAAACACAGAAAACCTAAACTAGGATGGAAAAGGGATTTGAATCCTGCTCCTCCTGAAAATGAGCCCAATGAGCTAAACACTCTTCTACCATGCTCAGTTTACTTGACTGAATCTCGATTGCCAAAAGTAAATGTGAAAGAGTCGGAATACATTCAGTAGACAACTGGTCTGACAAAGACACAATAGCAAAAAGAAAGAAGGCACAAAGATTCTGCAAGGTGTGTACCCACATACAAATTAGAGTTCTCATTCATAAACGTAGTCAACTACAACAGCAAGCCAATAGAAAAAATAGGGCAAAAGTTAAACAAGGAAGTTTGTATAAATCAGGAAAAGTAATGTAATTTTGCAGGTCAACAGTGACATTTGTGGTGCCTCACAAAACACAAATCATTGAAAGTGAGAAAGTTAGGTTGTGGAAAAACAGAAGTTTGAATTTATCAGGTACCATTTAAAATATGTGTTATTCCTAATAAGCTATCAAATAATGACTTCCTTTGGTTTGTAGTGATTCAGTGGCTGTTCATATTTTGAGAATAATCTTAAAGCAGTTGAGATACATTAGAGGTCTTACTATTAACAATATAAACAATTATGACTTAATTCAGTCCTTACGTGTAGCATTCATTAATGTATCGATGCATTACACTGTACATCACTCAGCCTTAGTGTGGCACAAAAAGGAAGAAGGCAATCAGCCATGAAAAACTGTGACCACTTAACCCACTAATGTGAAGGACCCACAAGGTAATTTTATTATCTACAAACACAAACTGAAATCATATTTACTTGGCAACTATCCTACTCCATAGAAGAATTTATGCATTATGTAATATTATAAAGAGTGTGTGTGTGTGTGTGTGTGTGTGTGTGTGTGTGTGTGTGTGTGTGTGTGTAATGGTGAAGGGGGCAGAAGAGGGTGGGAAGGGCGGGGATGGGAGGGAGGGAGGGAGGGAGGGAGGGAGGGAGGGAGGGAGGGAGGGAAGGGGTGGGAGGGGGGAGGGAGAGAGACTGATCACAGAGTTAAATAGAAATTTATTTACTTATTTATTTAACCAGCTATCAGGATCTCTCTTACAATGGACTAGGATTTCACATAAACAGTACCTTCTTTTCTACATCATAGTTACCTAAGACATAATAATTTTAATATAACAAATAGAATTATAATGATTTGAGTGTATATAGTGACAATGTGAACAAGTAATACTGACCATGAACTAATAAAGTTAATACTGGCAGTACTTGTACTACTGCTGCTGCCGTTAATAGACAGTGGTTAGCACATTGGACTCGCATTTGGCAGGACAATGGTTCAAACCCGCATCTAGCCATTCTGATTTAGATTTTCTGTCATTTCCCTAAAATGCTTCAGGCAAATGCTGGGGTTGTTCCTTTGAAAGGGCATGGCCGACTTCCTTCACCATCCTTCCCTAATTCGATGGGACTGATGACCTCGCTATTTGGTCCTCTCCCCCAAATCAACCAATCAACCAACCAACCATTAATAGTGATGATGATGATGATGATGATGATGATGATGAGATGATGATGATGATGATAATAATAATAATAATAATGAAAATACAGGGGTAATCCCAAAAGTAAGGTCTATCATTTTATAAGTACAGAACTCTGTGTGGCAGTTGGTCACACTGTTATGAAGAGTGCTTCATGTACTGTGTGTAAACATGCGCATGCCATGCTGAGGTGCTCAGTCTTGGCTTGGCAGCTGTTGAAAATGGAGCTCCCATTGGATGTTACCGCAAAGTGCTAATTGCACTCAGTTATTCGGTTTTTGAATGCAAAGGGCACTGTGCCGATTGAAATCCATCACCAATTGATGGAAGTGCTAGTCGTGTATGGATGTCAAAAATGTTCATAAGTGGTGTAGAGAGTTTGCAGCTGGTAGCTGGTCGGACCGAAATTCACAACGAACAAAGGAGTGGGAGACTGTCAATTTCTGAGGAGACAGTGTTGAAGGTTGAGCAAAGCATGCGTGAATATCGAGACCAAGCAACAAGCGTGCCAGTGGCGGCATCCTTCTTCGCCAAAGCTGCAAAAATTCAAACAAACACAGTCTGCCGGTAGAGTCATAACAACCGTTTTTTGGGATTGGAAAGGGTTATTGTTGGTTGACTTTATGGCCACTGGGACCACAATTAATGCTGACAGATACTGTGAGACTCTGAAAAAGCTCAAACAGGCGATTCAGAACCGGAGAAGAGGAATGTTGAGCAAGGGCATACACATTCTCCACGACAACGCTCACCCACACATCGCTCGGCAAACCGTTGCTCTCCTGCAACAGTTTCAGTGGAACATAATCACCCACCCACCCACTCACCCACCCTATAGTCCTGACTTGGCGCCCAGCGACTATCACGTGTTCCCTAAGTTAAAAGAACATTTGGCTGGAAAGCAATTCAGCTCCAACGACGAGGTGAAAGAAGAGGTTCATAACTTTCTGAACAGCATGGCGGCAAGCTGGTATGACATGGGCACACAAAAACTGCCACAGCGTCTACAAAAATGCATCTACAGAAATGGTGATTATGTCAAAAAATGGCTAAATGTTCAAGCTGTAAACTGATGTAAACCATTGTAGAAATAAACAGGTCTAGGTACTTATAAAAAAATAAGAGACCTTATTTTTGGGATTACCCTCGTAATAACAATAATGACAGTGGCAGATATAAAAAGAATGTATACGTGTGCAAAATAGATGTTTTCTAATATACTGTGTTCTGGGGAAAGGAAATTTAAGGAAACTGCACAAGCTAAGAACACTGGAAAACGAAGAAGATCTGATTGGAAAGAAGGATTTATACAAGGGTTACAAGTGTGTACAGGGGCATCCTTATTGTTGCTTTAGCAGACATGTCATTAACTGTCTTCTGAAGTTGGAGGCAGTTCCCTAATATACTGCAGATGGTTATTCCCAACTCAGGTTTCTGTTACACGAGATATACAATGGCGGTAGCAGAATTATCACACTGTCTTCTTCAAATATCATTTCTCTAAACCCAACAGAGTTTTGCAATAACAGCATCACTTTTCTTCCAAAGATTTCCATTAAATTTCTCCAAAAACCTTTATTAAACTTTTTTATGGCCTATAGCATCACAACTGAATGCATTCGGTGCCGTGTCTACTTGATAAGAACTCCAAAAGCTGGAGCAATACTGTTTTAATAGGTCGCACTAATATTTTCTAAGCAATTTTTTTTGCAGATGCATTGTTGTTTCCTAGAATCCTTCCAACATCTAATTTCTGCATCTGCCTTGGCAAATAATAATCTTACATGCTCATTCCATCTCATAACACTTCTTAGCATTACCCTTAAATATTTTTTAAATGATGTGACATGCTCCAGATATTCAACATTAATCTTATTATCAGATACAATCAGGTTCTGTCTTTTTGTTACAGGCATTATCTAGAATGCATTCCCAATTAAAGAAAGCTACCATTCAATACATATGTGGAAATTTTGTTCAAGTCTTTCAGTTCAATGATTACCTAACAACAATATAAATCTCTAGACAACAGCACCATCAGTGAATAATTTTAGAATACTACTGACCTTATATGATACACCATGTACGTATTTTGAGAACATCAGAGGTCTTATCATGCTTCCTTAGGGCACAAATGATGCCACTTACATTCCTATTGATCATTTTCCATTCACTATAACTCACTGAGTTTTATTTGTGACAAATTCCTCAAGCATATATTTGAGAACACTCTGTATGATCATATCTTGGTTATCAATACAAAAACCCTGATTCATTAAAGAATCGAACTCTCTTGGATAAAACAGCTTCCAGCAACTGGTTACTTCACAAATGAATTACTGTGTTAAACATCTGACTTTTGCATGTAAGAGAAAAAGAGTTTAGAAAATATTTGTAATTATGCTTAAAGTTTGTTGAAAATCATTAACTGCTCTCACTATAGAACACTGTATAAATACAGTCTGGGTAATTTGCACTCCTGAATTGTGTGTTGCACAATATGATTTTTCTGGTACATTCAGTGATATATGTAGATCCCGTCTGTGAAGAGTGTTGCAAATATAGAGTTAGTAGTAAAGAAGTAATAAATGAAAACATCATGGCTGAGGCTGAAGTTTTATTGCATGCCATTTTAAGCAAAAGCTAGTTCTTTAAGCAAATAAATGTTTATGTTGTCATATCTCCTGAACTATGTGTTGTTCAATGATATAATCTTTCAGATAAATTCAGTGGTACATGCAGATACTGCCTGCAAACTTTGTTGGAAGTAGAACTGGTAGTAAAGAAGTAATAAAATGACATGTGCGATGCTGAAGTCTGCATGAAAAGTTAACATGTAGTAAGTGATAAACTCTTTTCTTGTAGTAATTTTGTGGGGCATGTCAGCAAGTAAAAATTTAGTAAATGTTTGAAATTTTGTTGTGAAGTTTGTTGGAAGTCACTAAATGCTCTCATTTTCAATTACTGGATGAATATAGTCCAGACAGTTATGTGCCATCAGTTATGCTGCCTTAAGAAAAACATGCAGTTTCTAACTGTAAAACTTGTTTTACTGCGTTAAACTTTTAACATTATACCTCCTAATGAGTACATCATGACAGCATCTAAAATTTTTAAATTTGGTCAATAATTACATGAAATATTGAAAATAAAATTTTTGTGTCCCTGGAAGCCATTAGACAATTAACCTACAACTGGCACTGCATTTCAGGATAGTGGCTTAGAGATACATTGTCGAACACCTTTCAGAAATCTAGGAAACTGGAATCTCCTCGTTCATCTGCCTTTATCATTTGCAAGGTATTATGTATGGATAAAGCATGCCATGTTTCTCATAAGTGCTTTTTCTTGAATTCATGTTGAGAACATAGAATATTGTAAAATCTGTATAACGTCGAATATTGTAAAAATCTGCATACAATGATAATGTAAAAAAAAAATAAAAATAAAAAAAACACAAGCCATAACAGTTTTCTAATGACAGCACAACGGAGTATTTACAAAGTAAATTTTAAAATAAGATTGTAAAGGATTACGTACAACCGTCCTTGAAAGATCAACTCTTGACAAATTAGGTAAATTAGTTGCAACATATGCTAGATTTGCAGGACTCAGTCTTGTCCAGCCCGACAATGACAGACTTTCCAGTCTTTGACAACTTTCACATATAGCCGCCAGCACATCAGTTACATTTACAAGTTTCCAATCACCTGTAAAACAATGTTATGAGATATTTGCAAATGAACACTGTTCTTTAGCACGTATTTATTTATTCATTCTGTAAAATCTGTTTACATACAATGTATGACAGATGTTGTACAATGTTTTAGAGTGCATCAATATTACACAGTTATTCTAGATTGCTACCCATATAACCAGACATACTGTTAAAATTTTTTTCTTAATACAAAAGATTGACTGTTTTTTTGAGTGCATTTACTTCATTGGTGCTCTTTATAATTTCTGGCAGCTTACTGTAGAATGTAATAACTGAATGGCATGCACCCTTTTGACACAGAGTTATGCTGCAACACTTTATATAATTATTTTTCTTTAACCTAGTATGGTACTCATGCACTGCAGTATTTGGGATCAAGACATTCTCCTTCTTCACCACACTTTTCCTTACAAACAGTACAAATTCTAAAATGTAAATGGAGGGAAGAGGAAGAATATTTAAATATCTAAAAATAGGCTTACATGAACTTCCATTGTCAGATTTTTTTTATTATTCTGATTATTTTCTTTTGCTTCCTGAATGTTCTTAAGGCATGAGGAGGATTCCACCAAAACATAACACCATACCTTAACAGTGAGTGTCTCTGAGAAAAATACACAGTTTTTACAGTTTCATGGGTTGCATGCTGGATAGCACTCTGATTACATACAACTTAGACAGCTGTAAGTTGAAGGAATATATGTGAGACTTTCATTTTAGATTTTCTTGCAGGCAAAGCCCTAGAAACTTTGTCTCAGTGATATTTTGAATTTCCTGGTTGTTAATGTGAATTAGTTGCTTTTCTGCATTTTTATTTTGCTGGGTCTGACAGTGTAACTAACAGTTTTTGTGGGTTTATGATGAGCCTTTTTCTATAGAGCCACTGGGAAATTTCATCTGTGATGACACCTGCAGAAGTGGTAAGATCTTCTCTATTTTTGGCTTCAATAAGTAGAGTGGTATCATCTGCAAATAGTATTGCTTCTGCATTCTTTACACATAAAGGCAGGCCATTAATGTACACTAGAAAAAGAAATGGTCCTAAGATAAAGCCTTGGGGTACCCTGTGTGACAGTAAGCGTGGCTCTGAAAGATAGTTCTGTGTCGTGTTACTGTGCTTGTGTTTGTTCTGTGTAATCTAATATCAATTACTAAAGTAAGAGTTCGGCCACTCCTGTGGCACACCGTAACAGTCAATTTTGTTTAGGAGAAGTGAATGATCTATAACATCAAAAGCATTTGTCAAGTCTAAGAAAACACCTGAGATTTTGAAGTGTTTGTCAATTGCATTTAAGGTATGGTTGACAAAATTAAAAGTAGTGCTCTCAGTGGAATGCTGTGCTCTGAAACTGTATTGGCATACAGATAATATAGTATTCTGACTGAAACATATTGCCAGCAGAGCTAGAAAGAGTTTGATTTGTATAATGCTGCCAACCGGTTGCAACAAAATTCAACATGACTTGATTTTGACACCAACTGTGGGTGTTTTCTTTGGAAAAAAAACAAACAAAAACTACTGGCTACAAAAGATTAAAACACTATTAAGATAGAGGAAAAACCAAGACTACATGGTTATTATGCTGAACAAATTTATGATGTGACTATACTCACAGGCAGTGACAGTTAAAACAAATTTACAAGCAGAATACCCCTGTCCTATAAAATAACTTCTTAAAATCATATTTAAAACCGATACCTGTAGTTCTTATATAGTTTTAAATATGATTTTAAGACATTAGTTTACATGATGAGAGCATTTTGCTCATAAATCTGTTTTCAACTGTCACTACATGTGAGTATACTTAACTCATAAGTTTGTTCAGCATAATAATAACTAACTATTCTTGGCTTTTTCCTCTATTTACATAGAGTGCAGCAATCAGTCGTCCTTTTTTTGTAGGTTTTATTTGGCAAATCCAGATTTCAGCTACTGCCTAGCCATTATCAATGCACTATTTTCTAGTCTCTCTCTCCTTTTTTTTTTTTTTTTTTTTTTTTTTTTTTTTTTTTTTTTTTTTTTTTTTGGGGGGGGGGGGGAGGGGGTGGGGGGCGGCACACAACTACAGTGGTCATTAGTGCCCAGACTAAATTATGAATGCACTGTGAGGCATAATGTTAAAACAGCAACTAAAAAGGACAACACTATAAAAGGCACATTAACAGGCAAGGGATTAAAAGAAAACAGCAGAATCAAATGTCCTTAGACAGGTTTGTCAAGTGGATAAAATGAAGAACGCGAGCAGCTGCTCCTGGGTCATCCGCTAAAATTTCATCCAGAGTACATGGCAGTCCAAGATCAATGCACAGTGTATCAAAATTCGGACAGGACGTTAAAATGTAGCATACCGTCAGCAATTGCCCACATGGGCAGAATGGCGCCGGTGCAGCCGTCAGCAGATGGCGGTGGCTGAACCGGCAGTGTCCAATCCATAACTGGGCCAAAACGACCTCCTCCCGCCGAGAAGGGCGTGAAGAGGTCGTCCAAGCCCTGGGTAGAAGTTTCGAGGCCCAAAGCTTGTTTTCAGTAAGTGTAGACCAATCGGCATGCCACAGCGATAAAATGCACTGACAAATGACCCTGCTAAAATCAGATGAAGGCACACAGCCTTGGCCGCAGCATCTGCAGCTTCGTTCCCAGGGTTACCGACATGGCCAGGAACCCACATAAAGGTAACCGGAGAACCGTCATCTGCCAGCTGCTGAAGAGAGCGTTGGATCCGGGGCACGAAAGGGTGAACCGGATACGGATCACTGAGGCTCTGGATGGCACTCAGGGAATCGGAGCAGATGACATAAGCAGAATGTCGGTGGCGGCGGATGTAAAGAACAGCCTGATAGAGGGCAAATAGCTCAGCTGTGAAGACCGAACAATGGCCATGGAGCCGGTATTTGAAACTGTGTGCCCCAACAATAAAAGAACACCCGACACTGTCATTGGTCTTAGAGCCAGCTGTATAAATGAAGATCGAACTAATGAACTTCGAATGAAGTTTGACAAGCCGTGAGCGGTATACCGAAGCTGGGGTAACCTCCTTTGGGAGTGAGCTGAGGTCAAGGTGAACGCGAACCTGAAGCCAAGGTGGCGTTTGGCTCTCGCCATTTTCTAGTCTCGATACATGTCAGTTCCCTGTTGTTCGGGTGTCAGTCACAGTTCTTTGAATACGATATTCAACAATAATATATTCAAAGAATACTATACGAACTGTGACTGACGCCCCAACAGGGAACTGGCATGTATCAAGACTAGAAAATAGCGCAGTGATAATGGCTAGGCGCTAGCCGAAATCTGGATTTGCCAAATAAAACCTACAAAAAAAAGGATGACTGATAGCTGTGCTCTATAATTTATAAATAATATCACAGTCACTGAGTGTACCAACTTTCCTATGGAAGGTAACCTGATGAAGATTTTAATGGTTTTGTGCTCTAGGTACCTGTTTTTGGTTTTTTCTGATGAAGACACCCGTAGTAGGTGTCAAAAACAGGTCAAGTTAAATCTTTTTTAAATCAGTTGGCTGTATTACACAAACTGTATTCTTGTATGGTTGCTGCCACACAGCCATGTTTAAAATTTCTGGCAAGATTTGTTCAATAGTTTTTAAAAGCCAGATAATAGTGCTACAGGTCTATAATTTGACATTTCCTGTGAGTCTCCTTTCTTATATAGTGGTCTTACTTTAGCAGTTTTTAGAACATCAGAGAAAATGCCCTCTGGCGCTAAAGAACTGTGTATGTCTAATATGGGTGTGAGAATACAGTTTGCTGACAATTTTATCATGTGATCAGGGATCTCATCAACACCAGGTGAATGACTATTTTCAATGAGCTCTGTGCACATCAGCTACATCTACAACTTGTTAGTCACCTTTAAAACAATAGTACAAGGTTTATACAAATGAATACTGTTCTTTAATGTGGCATTGTGATTTTTCCTGGAACATTTTTAGTACTGTATGTTCAACTTCAGCAAAATATTTAACTGAGGTACAAGAGCAAATAAGGCCAAATTCTCTTCAGGAAATATCAAGAAAAAATAAAAATCTTGAAAATTTTGAAACCACTTGTCTGATTTATCCTCTTTATTGACTTTCAGTGATTGATAGATCATTTTGTCAGAACTCTCTCTCTCTCTCTCTCTCTCTCTCTCTCTCTCTCTGTGTGTGTGTGTGTGTGTGTGTGTGTGTGTGTGTGTGTGTGTGTTCTCACTGAATGACTGGTATACAGTAGAATCTTCACAGATATAAGTGTATTACATAGCTGTACTAAAGCTGCAATGAACAGGGACACTATCTGATCTACGAATCATTATGAAATACAGTGCTCACTTTGTAGTGTGACACAAGTAGGATGGGACGTCAATACGGTTGCATACTGAAGCAACTAAAGGACAGTCAGCTAGATGAACACATGAGACTTCATTCTTCACTAACATGTCTATGACTTATATGCTTTGGGCATTACAGACAAATAAGATTTTCTCTGGTTCTTTGTATTTAAGACAGACAACCTGAGCGTCTTACATATTTATGAAGTAAGTTAAATTTGTTAGAATTTACAGTGTACATCATTTTGTTTGCCAACATAGCACATACGTAAAGTTGAATGACAGTCCAATTCTAGAAAACAATGTAGTCTGCAGTTTGGCTAAACACCTGTTATTTGGCAGGGCTTAAAGTTAATAACGTCATTGTCATTGATACAAACCTCTGGAATTTAATATAATGCAGAGATGAATAAATAGAAAAGCTGTTAATTTCATGGAATTTTGTTTCTAGTTTATATTATTGACAGGTGTTGACAGATGTGAAAATTAATGAACTATCAGTTTAATAAGTCACAGCTGCAAAATACTAACATGAATTCTTTACAGATGAATGGAAAAACTGGTAGAAGCCGACCTCGGGGAAGATCAGTTTGGATTCCGTAGAAATATTGGAACACGTGAGGCAATACTGACCCTATGACTCATCTCGGAAGAAAGATTAAGGAAAGGCAAACCTACATTTCTAGCATTTGTAGACTTAGAGAAAGCTTTTGACAATGTTGGCTGGAATACTCTCTTTCAAATTCTAAAGGTGGCAGGGGTAAAATACAGAGAGCGAAAAGCTATTTACAATTTGTACAGAAACGAGATGGCAGTTATAAGAGTCGAGGGGCATGAAAGGGAAGCAGTGGTTGTGAAGGGAGTGAGACAGAGATGTAGCCTCTCCCCGATGTTATTCAATCTGTATATTGAGCAGGCAGTAAAGGAAACAAAAGAAAAATTTGGAGTAGGTATTAAAATCCATGGAGAAGAAATAAAAACTTTGAGGTTCGCCGATGACACTGTAATTCTGTCAGAGACAGCAAAGGACTTGGAAGAGCAGTTGAACGGAATGGACAGTGTCTTGAAAGGAGGATGTAAGATGAACATCAACAAAAGCAAAATGAGGATAATGGAACGTAGTCGAATTAAGTCGGGTGATGCTGAGGGAATTAGATTAGGAAATGAAACACTTAAAGTAGTAAAGGAGTTTTGCTATTTGGGGAGCAAAATAACTGATGATGGTCAAAGTAGAGAGGATATAAAATGTAGACTGGCAATGGCAAGGAAAGAGTTTCTGAAGAAGAGAAATTTGTTAACATCGAGTATAGATTTAAGTGTCAGGAAGTCATTTCTGAAAGTATTTGTATGGAGTGTAGCCATGTATGGAAGTGAAACATGGACGATAAATAGTTTCGACAAGAAGAGAATGCACTGTCTGGAACAGCTTGGAAGACAACTGTTTAGGGAGATGAACAAGGCATCAACTGGAAACAAAATGGCAGAATACAAGCTATCTCAAATACTGGGATCCCAAGAATCATCAGTGTTTGGTGTTAGTGATCATTTAGATATGAGTCATGTTAGTAAAATGTCTCAGCAGCATATTTGTTGGGGACGAACCTTCACTGACTCATTGTCTACAGGTCGTTAAACATTAATCTCCTACTCCTGATCATTTTCAGCAACTTCCATGAAGCTATGCAAAGTTTATTTGCTCTCTCTATCTCTCTCTTTCACACATTGTAGCTGTGTGAATGCCACATGGATCATCCACATGGTTGCAGTGCTCTAATGACTACTACTAAAATAACGAACACTCACTTTTCTTCACAGTAAAAGAAATCTGAGCAGCCCAAGCATATCAGTTCCACATAGCTGATCTTAACAGGTACTTCCAAATCACACCATCTGAAGTCTCATACCTACAACAGTTTCTCTACACTATGATGAAGGTCTTTTCTGTCCTGAACACTCTTATGATCTCAAAATCCTGTCTCCCTCTCTCTACATTTCTGTTCTCCTAACCTCGTGCTTATATTTCTTCTACTTCTTCTTAGCTTCAGGCGTCTCTAATGTTTTCTTTAATTTCATTTGTTATTTATTTTATCCTCCTTGGGGATCATTTCTTAAAACACTCACATTTTTATGATGTTGCCTTTTTCCTGCACCCCACTGTAATGCACCACCATCTTCCCATAGGTACTGTGTCCGCATTGATTCATCTGTGTATGCTCTCCCTGTGTTCAATTCACCTGTCCCCTCCTGCACTCACTCTAAGCAATCATATGTCATGTTCTCTTCTACTTTTCCTGCCTCTCCATCCTCCTCAGCTTAGGCCAACAATCTTGAGCCACATTACAGCTACAGAAGCATGTGTGTACGTATACTTTCTTACTATGACAAAAACTGTAGTGTGAAGGCTTTTCCACACTAATGGTTACTTTTTCTGTGTCTGCTTTCCCTGTAATTCTTCATCTTGCAAGTAATTGATGATCTATACTCTCAATCATTGTTGGATTTTTGTTGTTAAGCACTAGGAAGTGAATGTACTGCATATGAATGTGAGCTTACCAACTGTCTTAAACATGCCTTGTCGTGGAGATTTATCATCAATGCTATGTAACGTTTTAATACTTGTTCTGCAACGTAAGTATACTACTGTTGTTGCTGCATTTTTGCAGACTAGAAAGGAGAGAAAATGAAAAATTGCTACATTTTTTATTTTCAGTTCAACAGAATGACTTCTCAGCATAACTCATAGTACACTAGAGTTGAACAGAAAAACACCCAGTAGTTGGACTGAACCGAATCTGGGGCAAAGTCTGGACACTTTAAAAAGAATTACCATAAACAGCAAATTAGGTGTTAGTCAACTTACAATAGGGGTAGTTCTCTAAGTAACATAATACTGAAAAAAGAAGACAGTATGAAACAGTGAAGTTACTCACTTACAGAGCCAATACAGAAGCCAAAACTGTTATCTTCTATATTTATTGTCATTGGAGATACCTCATTATTGAGTCTAGAGCAAACATAACAATTTCTTAAATGAAAGAAGGGAAAAAAACAATAAAAACAGAATATTTTAGATGTAGTAGTCATTTTGGAATTGGAAATAGTGGATGTAAGTACTGCTAATTTCACCATCCAATGGAATTAAACCTTAAAATGGCACAAGATATAACACTTCACTAAAGAAAGTTATTTAGCCACCAAATAATGGTGCTGTTTACTATATAGCAATAACTGCTCTTGTAAAAGTATCCTAATAATTCAGAGCTGTCCTATTCGATTAAGTTGAATTCTGATTAAAGCAATCTAACTTAAACATATCAGGTGATACTTCTTGTAGTGTTCCCTGTTGCTGCACTTGATGTGTCATTTATACAAGTAAGGCAACAGTTCTGTGTCCCTGTAAGTTTGCACCTCCAATCAAACAAATATTTTCTGCAATTATTACAGGGTATTGTCTAAAAACCCCTCTTACTTTTTCTTTCTGCCCTGATAGTAAGTACACTGAATAATGTTAAAAGTAAAATAAATAAATAAATAAATACAACATAACAAATATTTGGAACCTACAGATTTACATGCAACTGAAACACATCAGAAAATAAATCAGAAAAGACCTGCATTTGCATACCAATGTCAAGATGACGTACATGTGTCAATTTATTCAAAAATAATCGTCTGATACGAGTATCATTTTTGTATGCTTTTTTAAGACGGTTTCCTGATAGATCTACATTGTGCCACAAGGAATTAATGGAAGCTACACGGTTCCAGAGATGACACACTTTTGATGCCCTGTAAAACAAAAATATATTAGAAGTCAAATGATACAACAAGTTTACTGTTATAGTATAGCTTAACCTAAAATGTTCACATTAAAAATATATTTGATGTTTTATGTTTCATTGCTCCTAGAATAATGAATCAATGTGTGGTACTATTTACATGGTATTCTTCAGCATGATTATTGGTTTTAATATCGAAAAAGTATACTACAGGAGGTAAACAAATGAAAAAGTGTAAAGTAACAAATCCTCCTGCAGAAGTCTCACTCTCCCCTGCTTTTGCTAACACTTATCTTCAAATTCCCCTGCCATTCAAATGGAAATTGAAATAATTAGTTTCACTGTTACATAAAATACATAAAAAAGTAGAAATACAAAATTCTGCAAAAATGCATACCAGGTGAATGTGGCTAAGATATCAGTTTAGAATAAAATTACATGTCAATATCCTGAAAATGGATTAAAATCTTGTTAGCCTATTAAGGAAGAAGCCAAACATTGTATAAAGTGTTTGTATACACACTACTTTTTTAAAAAAATGGTTCAAATGGATCTAAGCACTATGGAACTCATACTACTTTCATATTGTCATTAATTTAAATAGAGGGTGGGTACAATAATAGTAAGTTCCTTGCAACTTATTATCAAGTACAGCTCAGTCAGTAAAATGTAGAATTTAATTTTCCTCTTGTCCCATACAGTAATCAACACACCCAAGCCATCATCCACATGACTGAGAGCATGTGCAGTACATACAGTTTTGACACCTGATGTAATTACACCACGGTAACCACAAGAAAAAATTTATTGACATATGTAGGTTGACATCTTGCCTCCTGCATTTGTGAAATTGTTTTGATAAATGTTGCTAGCCTTATTTTGATCCAAAGAACAAGGTTAATTACACACAACTCATATGTCCCTAATTTGAGCCTTGTTGCTATCTGATTACACTTACACAAATTCCAGACCTGGTAATTAGAACAGACTGCTAACCATCTTCACTTAACATCCTGACAGATCCTTGGACCTCATAAAAGAAAAGTTCTGAAACAGCAGTTAAAAAGCAAAAGTTAAACTGCCACATGTGAACCAATACTTTTGTTTCCATGGAAACACTGAAATTTATTTACACTTAAATAACTGACCAAGTGTGTTTCTCCAACCAAAATCTCTAGCTTGATATAAGGACTAAAACCTAACACTGAATTACCCCCTCCACTAAACCACAACACTTCCCTTCAAATATCAAAGCTTCCCACTTGCAGTTATTTAAACTCCATATGCATAGTATCATACATGTGATGGACTTGAACACTTTTTGAGCAATAGAACCCAATACATTGTTGTAGATGGCAGAGACAAATGTAGTGTTACAGGACCACTCCTTTTCTCCAGCCACATAAATATCATGTCAGGTTCGCAGTTATCCAACACTGATAATGACACTTTTAGTATTGACACAGGCGTGATAATGCCTTGGAATTGTCATTAGCAGCATGAATGGAACTAGGCTAGCTGATAGTGGCTCAACTACAAACTGGGGAGCTGAATGCTGGAAGAGGGAACAGATCTTAACAAGTGAGTTAATCTGCGGGGAACATAGAGTCTGAATATCACGTACAGAATGAGCATGGAGGTAACCACGACACATGACTAACGCGAGCAATTGACAACAGAGCACATGGAACAGAGCACTGTGTGGTGCTGAGGCTTGGTCCACAGGCATTGAAATCAGTGTTAGAACTGCTACACCAGGCATACAGCTACTGATACCTGACATCAGGGTCAGTGGCTCTGCTCATGCCATGCTTCACACGTGTCCCCAAGGCAGTGCTCTGCACTATTCTGCTGTAGTATCCATGTCAGCTTCATTGCATACATCTCTATGTCTGCTGATGGGGATACTAAATCCCTTCCCCCTGAAAAGGCCAGGTAAGGTCAAAATACAGCTTGCTCTGCCAGTGGAGCAGCAGAGGCTGGTGTAATGGTTGGTTATCCGACACAGTCAGGGTGTAGACTCCGCCACTGGCGAGCAGGGAAAGGAGGCAATGGTTCAAATTCCACGGGTTCCACAGTAGGGGGCACAAGAGCTAGCCTTACTGGTGCCCCACTCCGTGGTCGAAGGTAGAATGGTGGAGGGCACATGGGGACAGTAGCAGGGGAGTAAGCAGCTGCAATTGGGAGGCTCCCACTGAAACAATGCCACAACCGACCCCATTGTCTGTCTAACAGGGCACAGCCGCAACTGATTACAAGGATGGATCAGCTGTTCCTGACCAGTATCCACAATGCCAATCTATGTGGTCCACCACTACACCCAGCAGCAACCCTGCTGCTATCTGAAAGACCGGGTTCAAACGAACAGCAGTCCTGTGAGAAAAGCACATCGGGATGTGACAATCCGAGGCATATGACATTGTGGCTGGGCATGTGGCTGGTGCCCACGTAAATGTTCCATCGGACTACATCTGTTACCTGGCATCGCCCAGTATTTAGCCAGGCAACTCAACGGGGTCACAGTATGAGGCAAACACACACTTCTGCATTTGGATCTTGTACATACACACATAGTACTCCACCTGTGAGTTAGACATCGGGTGAAATAAGGTCGTGGTCAAATGCTGGATACCACTGCAAATGCAGTCTTTAAAATCCTGTGACACAAATTGCTGATTGTTATCAGATACGAGAATTTGGGAAACCCCTCGATAGCAAAAATTACAGCTAATGCACAACCATTTGCTGCCGACATTGTGGAGGACAGTTTGGTGACATAAGGGAAATTCGACAAAGCGTCAACCACCAACAACCACAAAGGAGTCTGCAAAGCTGGCATGCACCCTGCCCCCAATAGTGATCTGCAACTCACCAAGGGGAAAACTGATGCGGCAGCACAGCACGGTTTTGTGCACAGGCCATGCAAGCCAGTAGATGTGAAGACGTGCCTAAGCCTTCATAAGAGTCATACGCCAGTGTGATGCGTGCTGCAGCTGGAGTATGCGAGGGCACAAAACTGGAGGGATGACAACTGGACAGCTTTGCTCCTCCATGATGAGTATGAGGATGCCCTGGAGAATGCTGAGTCAATCATAGCAGAAAAACAATGTACATCACACCAAATCTGCTCCAAAAAGAGTGCCTCAGGCCACCCCACATGGACAGCTGAAACAATTTTCTGGAAAAGTAGGGCAGTGGTTGTGGCAGCTACGACTTCCTGTGCTACCGTAGGAAAATCTGGCAACGTCTGTCGCAAGACATTAGCCGAGGCAAAAATGAGGGCCTCCTGTGGGTTGAGTTCTGGATCTGGTCCCACTGGCAATCAAAATAGCCCATCTGCATTTGTATGCTGGGCAGTGGGCTGTTATTGAATGTCATAAGAATAATTATTGAGAAAAAGCGCCTCCCTACAAAATCGGTGGGCAGTCCTATTCGGCAGTTTGGAATGAAGGCCGAATAAGGAAAGCAATGGCTTGTGATTGGTGGTCAGTACCAACTTCACCCCATACACGAAAAGTGAAACTTTTTAATTCCAAAAATGATAGCCAGTTCCCTCTTTTCAACCTGTGAATAATTATGTTGCACAGCAAAAAGCGTCTTTGTCGTACAAGCGATGGGCTATTTGGTGTCGTCTGGATTCTGATGTGATAGTACCACACCACAATGCCATACTGGAATGTGTCACAGGCCAGGGTTAAAAACTTACCCAGCATAAAAGAAGCCAAATGGGGAGCACAGAACAAACACTATTGGTAGGATTGAAAGACCCTGTGACAATCTGCAGACCAGAGAAATCTGATGCCCCTTTGGCAAAGCCAGTTACGGGAATGGCAGATGTGGGTGGCTTGGGAAATGAATCTTGCCCAAAGAGGTCTCAAGGTTCTCTGATGCTGGCAGGTTCACAATGTCTCGATGTGCTCCATAAGGCTGAGGCAATCTTTGCTGAGCACATGACGCAAAAAATGCTCCTTTGGGGAAAAAGACTACATTTTTTTCTAATTTGCAATGAAGGCCAGTCTACAAACGGCGTTGGAAATCTGTCTGCAGGTTCCACAAATGCTCCTCTCGTGTGGAGCCCGTGGCCCAGATGACATTGAGGTAGTTTACGCAACAAGGAATTTCCTGAATTAACTTCTCCAAATATCATTGATAAAGTCCAGACATGAGAAGGTCCAAAAGGTGAGCACTTACACTGATAAGAGCCCACAGGAGGTGTTAAGCACTAACAAACTCCAAGAAGTGGTGTCCAGTTGCAACTGCACATGTACATCATGCAAGCTGATGCACAAAAACTACTGGCCCCCTGACAACTTTGCCAACAACTCCTCTGGGTGCGGGTTGGAATACGAGTTCATAACACACTGTACATTTATCATCTGTTTAAGATCACCGCAAAGGTGACATATGGCTTCTCAATCGTAACCAAAGGGATGGCCAACTGACTCAATGAAATAGGAGAAATGACACTGAGGTCCTGCCGACAATGCAAACTGATCCTGATCTTACGATGCATTGGGAAGGGAATGGGGTGGGGGTGACAGAATTAAGGTATTGGCTTAATGGTGTGTGGACCACTATCAGTGCAGCATGAAAATGGAGTAATTCCTGATTCTGTTTGAACAGTTCCAACATTTGCTCCTGCTGCAGATTTTATTGCTGCTCCTGGAGGCACAACTGCTCCTTCCGGCATTGTACAAATGGGTCCATGGTAGGCACAGTTTCACACTCTAAGGAAGAAAAGAAGAGTGTAACATGCACAGGACTGTCTGATGTTGCCACTTGGTACAGGCTTGACAACGCCATGGAATTAGCCTCTGTAACTAGGGTAGTTGACAGTGACTTGACTACAAGCCAGCAAGCTGAACACCGGAACAGTGAACAAATCTCAACACGTGAGTTAATCTACGGGGGAACAGAGGGTCCAAACACTGCGTAAAGAATAAGCGTGAAGGAAAACACCCTAATGACCAGCACCAGTGACTGACAACAGAGCACACAGAATAGAGCACAGTGCAAGGCTGAGGCTTGGTCCGTGGGCATTGAAATCAGCATTAGAACTGGTGGGCTACAACTATTGCCGACAGTAAGTAAATATCTGAGTCAGAGGCTCTTCCCGTGTCACACTTCGCACGTGTCTTACACAGCAGCATTCTGTACTATTTTGCTGCGATACCCGTGCCAGCTCCTCTGAAAATTACTGTTACATACAGAAAAGTGACACTGTTGAATGACTGTAGAGGGACAACTTGACCATAATTTATACCTTATATAATAAACAGCAGCATGCTTTATATGTTGATGGATAGGAGAAACATTAATGTAATGTTCAAATACAGTATTATGACACGAAATAGATGGAGCACATATGGATAGTTGTACATAAGGCAAATAGCCCAGCTATTATTTATTCAGAGAGAGTAGTGCATCTATAAAGGAAACAGTGCACAGAACACTTGTGTGACCCACTTTTCTGTACTCCACAAGTGCTGGGGATTCTCACTTGGTTAGATTAAAGAAAGACATTGAAGCAAATTGGTATGCTGTTAGACTTGTTACTGGTCAGTTTGATTAGTATGAAACTGTTATGGAAATGCTTCATGAGCTTAGATGGGAATCCTTTGAGTAAAAAAGATATTTTTGAGAAATGGTATTAAGGAAGCAAACTCGGCATTTATGACAGACTGCATCGTGATTCTGCAGTCTCCTACATTCATCTCATGTAAGGATCCTAAGGACAAATAAGGGAGATCAGGGCTCATACGGAGGTGTACAAGAAATCATTTTCTCCTTGCTCAATTTGTAAATGGAACAGAAAAGTGAATAACTAGCTACACTACAAAGTCCCGTCTGCTACTACCACACACTAAACAGTGCCTTGTGGAAAATGCATACTTTCTGTAATAAGCAGCAGCATGCTGCAGATGCTCTTTTTTTGCACTGAACTGTTTTTTCAAGCTCATAGGGTGTCAAGGCTCACAGGTCTACAAAACTGTTTTGAAATGGTACAGCATTTTTAATGCAACTGAAAATGGTGATGAAAGTGTCAATATCTTCTAACTGTATTACCTTGGTGAAAAAATGAAGCACCTCGAGCATTGCAAATAATCTAGTTCTTTCCCCGAGCACAGTGAAAGCAATATGACATGAGTTTTATTCCTCTCATAATGTAGAGAATTTCATGCTATGCTGTAAAGTCAAGTGCCAGCAGGCCACTCGGGAATGACAGGGAAGAAATCAGCCAATCGCACGCTCACCATACCTCCCTCCACGACGACAACACGACAGGAGCGGACCGTGCACGAAGAGGACATATGCACTGTGACAGACTGGTGACAGCCTAGTTCAAAAGCAGCTTCAAGATTAGTGACTTTGGTAGCAACATCAATTCTAGTAACTTTGCTTGTACTTTCTATGTTGCACAGACTGGGGATTGTTTATACTGAAGAAGATAGATTATTTTGTATGTCGCCTTTTGCTTGCCACACATCAGTGTAACTGCCAAAGTTAAGTATTGTAATTTTGTTTTTGTAATAAACCCCATTAATATCACTTGTTTGATTGTTTGTCTAGTGAACCGAGTATGCAGGCTTCCTAGACACTAGACATTTGGCAACGAGGTGAACAAACACCATAGCAACAACCTGTTACCAGAGCCAACAGCCTAGACAGACTCTCTGTTTTGTTTTGTCGTGGGTCGCTGAGTAAGGTGAAAAACTGCACTTCCTACTACTGACAAAAAGTAATATAGTTTCACAGTACCTGATACCCTGTGAGCAATGATGTGGGCTTCATGCTGTTGCAACCTCTCGAGCCCTTTTTCATTAAACTGGTGAAACGACACAAGAGTGGGTCACACAAGTGTTCTGTGGACTGTTTCCTTCGTAGATGCACTACTCTCTCCCAATAAACAATAGCTGGGCTACTTGCCTTCTGTACAACTACAAATGCAATAGCTCAGTCCTCACCACAAGCTGCAGATTTACGCTCCAATACTGGTAACAGCTTGTCCGAGAATCTGGCACCATCCTCGTAGGTGTCATCTCCATTACTGCTACCATCAACATACGCAAACTTATTGCCGACAGTGGGATTAATACTCGTGTTGGCCAATATTCTGGTGACCTTGACAATAACATCCTGTACAGAAACTGTGGAACCTCTTATATCTGAACTTGAGACAGTTCCAGTGGCTGTGCTATTATCCATATAAAGATCTTTTTCAAGACAGAGTGACAACAGCTCCAGTAAGGCACTTATTGCTCCTTCCTCCACATATAGCTCTGTCCTCGCAGTATCGCTTTGAGCCATCAGGTTTCCACGAGCACATCCCAAGCAAACCACTGTGTCTCGTCTACCAGGGTATTTTTTCATTAGTTTTACAAATAATCCAAAGCAACCATCATAAGCAATAACTGTGTCACAGCACTCATCACGGCATCCTTCGTACAGTCCAGATTTAGCACCTCTGACTTCCATCTGTTCCTGATAACGATTTATTAAAATATTCCCATCCAAACCAAATTAACGAAGGTAGAGGTATTACTTTTCATTCAGCCCTCGTACATAATGGGTGCTAATTTCAAACTAGTCCCCATACACTGATCACCCAGAACAATGTGACCACCTACCTAATAGCCGGTATGTCCACCTTTGACACAGATAACAGTGGTGACACATCGTGGCGTGGAAGCAATGAGACCTTAGTAGGTTGCTGGAGGGAGCTGGCACCACATTTGCACACACAAGTCACCTAACTCCTGTAAATTCCAGGGAGGGGGACAATGAGCTCTGACACCACATTCAATCACACTCCAGATGTGTTCGATTGGGTTCAGATCTGGCAAGTTGGGGGGCCAGCACATTAATTTGAGCTCATCACTGTGTTCCTCAAACCACTCCACCACACTCCCGGCCTTGTAACATGACGCATTATTTTTCTAAAAAATGCCACTGTCATAGGGATACATCATCACCACGAAGAGGTGTAAGTAGTCTGCAACCAGTGTACGAAACTTCTCGGCTATGATGGAGCCTCACACGGGCTCCACTGGACCCACAGATGCTCACGAGAATGTTCTCCAGAGCACAATGGAGCGGCCATTAGCTTCTCTCTGGTCCACAGTACAGGTGTCGAGAAGATGTTCCCCCAGAAGACGACCGATTCGCACCCTCCCATCAGCATAATGTAGAAGATATCAGGATTCATCAAACCGTGCAACTCTCTGCCACTGCTCCGACATATAGTGCCGACAGTTATTTGCCCGTTCCAGTCACAGTTGCCAATGTCGTCGTGTTAACAGTGGCACACGGACGGGTTGTTGGCTGTGGAGGCCCATCATTAGGAGTGTTCAGTGCACTGGGTGTTCAGACACACTTGTACTCTGCCCAGCATTAAAGTTTGTGTTAGTTATGCCACAGTTCACCACCTGTCCTATTTTACCAGTCTGCCCAGCCTACGACATCCGACATCTGTAGGGTGGCCGCCCAATCCTATGATGCCTGGACGTGATTTCACCTTGCTTTCTCCACATGCAGAAAATACCCACCACAACACTCATCGAACATCCGACAAGTCGTCCAGTTTCTGAAAGGCTTGTGCCGAGCCTCTGGGCCGTCGCCATCTGCCCTCGGTCAAACTCGAGCTCGTGCGCCTTTCTCATTCTACACACTGACAGCACACTCACTGATACTACATGCGCCATGCATGTGTCTCACTAGCAGTCATTCCTAACCAGGTGACACTGCTTGGATGCGTTTACACCAATAATAGCTCAGTGGTCATAATGTTCTTGCTGATCAGTGTATACTCATTACAAACCTTATCCTTAAGATTGACTCCACGTGATCATTGCAAAATGCAAACCTCTACTGAGTGCAGTTTTCATCCATGTCTCTTCTTCACATCCCATATACCACTGTTGGAGATCATTACTGGTCTAATTGCTACTTTGTATTCTTTGCCTTTGCTTCAAATAGGCATAGGATCAGCTTAGTCTAGTGGTTTCAAAATTGTATAGTATGATTTCTGTTTCAACTCTACTGACACACAAGCTAGCACACAGTAATGCCTCTCTGCAGCACACATACATCCCTCTCAATTTCTTGACTGTCTTCTGATAACAACACCTTATCATCAGCATGCAAAAGTCAAATCATTCATAATGATGATGAACAGGAATGGGTCAAGAGCCAATGCCTTGATGTACAATGAAACTGTCTGATTGACCAACTGGACTCCTGGCTCATCCAAACACGGTTTTACGTATCAGCAATAATGTTTATGTAATATTCAGCTATGCTGCATACTCTCAGAACCCACCATATGATTGTTGGAGAATGTACACATTTATGATGATCTTCCATATTTTTAATTTATGCAAAGTAAGTTCCACTGCCAATGGCCTTGCCGCAGTGGTAACACGGGTTCCCATCAGATCACCGAAGTTAAGCACTGTCGGGCTGGGCTAGAACTTGGATGGGTGACCATCCAGTCGGTCGAGTGGTGTTGGCAAGCAGGTAGCATTTTGATACAGTCTGCTGAGCACTGTTGGCAAGCGGGGTGCACTCAGCCCTTGTCAAGCAAACTGAGGAGCTACTTGAGTGAGAAGTAGTGGCTCCGGTCTTGGAAACTGACATAAGGCTGGGAGAGTGGTGTGCTGATCACATGCCCCTCCATATGCGCATCCGGTTACTCCTATGGGCTGAGGATGACACAGCGGCCGGTCTGTGCCATTCGGTCTTCGTGGCCTGTTCGGGAGGAGAAGTTACACTGCTCTATAGTGTCCGCCCCCATAGCTGAGTGCCCAGTGTGGCAGAATGCCATGCGAGAGGCCTGGGTTTCATTCCCGGCCACGTCAGAGATTTTATCCACTCAGGGAATGAGTGTCGTGTTGTCTTCATCATCATTTCATCCTCATCCGACACACAAGTCGTAGAACTGGCATCAACTAAGATGACTTGCACTAGGTGACTGGTCTACCCAACTGATAGCCCTAGCCACACAAACATTTTACTGTTCTATAGTTTTCACAATCTTGCACGTTGCATTTATAGAAAGACATCAGTCTACTTTTCCTCCATGCATCTGGCATTACTCCACATTTCACTGCGCCATTGAGGAGTTCTGTAAGCAATGTGATGCCATTTACTGTGAGGAGTTTCCATAGTTCACATCTGGTCTGGACCAGTTGCTCCACAGTTTTGCATTTTTTTATAGCTGTACCTACCTTTTCTGTGGTAATCTCATTTACAGAACATTGGATCTTGCAGTTCTTCTTGCAATAATAATGGAATTGCAAATACACTTCTCGGGTTTGCTGCCAGATTGTATTGTGTAACTCGCACAATACGATCCGGCAGCAAACCCGAGAAGTGTATTTGCAACAGATCCATCGGAAAAGCATGAAAAGTCACAATAATAGAACTGTTAACATATAGCTTTATCCATTGTTAACTGCACACCTTTATTATTACTTATGTATTTACTTGTTATGAAATATTTGCCATAAAGACATTTGTTGCTACAATTCTGCATCAGCAAATGCAAAAAAGTTCTGTATCATATGTTTGGCAAAAATTTTGCTTCCCTAAAATTAAGTATTTATAAATATGCTCACAATAATAGTAACACTTATTTACAAACCACTTAAGTGGGAATAGTTGGAGTAAATCTGACAAATTTAAAAATACAACAGAAACCCTTTATTTATGATATCTCCAAAACTAAAACAGAAAGAAGAGGGGATACAGCACAAAGTACTCGACACAGTCCCTCCAAATTCTCACCTTCAATAGTTGCATGTCTTACCCTTTGTGATCTCTCCAGCCCGTCCCCTCTCCCCATTTTCTCTAAAAGAACTGTATTGTTCATATTCATTTCTTAAATATATACAAGTGTGATAAATAATCATGGCATAACTTCTGGGTGTGTACATACTCATTTTAGTATGGTGACACAGGATGAAATACAGAACTGGTCCAATACTGACACACCATTAAAACATTTGATAGAATGGAATAACATTAGCTTCAATATCTCAATGATACCACCTTCACATGTAGATATATGCATCAATATGACAAACTGTGGACTAAAGAAAGTAAATTGTTCGTAACATATTTGTTTTGTTTATTGTGTAAAAAAAATTTGTTTTAAATCAAAAGTAATTCTTGGCTGACAGTTGTTATGCCATGTGGTTTGAAAATGTTTCTGTTAAGAGTCAAATCAGACGGTTGGGTACATCACAGAACTGTTGAAATATGACAAACACTGTGAGGCAATATGAACTGCATACAGGACATTATATTGTGGGAAATGGCTACTAGTCATCCACCCAACAAGGATACCAAACAGAGAATTAATATGTCTGGTGTCTACAGTCGACAGTTGTACAGTCAGTGACGAAGATACTTGCTGATGGCGACAAGAACAGTATAATTTACCTCCTAAAGCACTGTCCACAGAGAACAACATTTGTGCCTTGACAAACTTAGGCATATTGTACCATCAATTTGTAGTCGGGCAGTATGTAATGTGCTAATCATCTATTCTCATCGAAATGTGTGTGTTTATTACAAAAAACAATATATTGCTAATTGATAAAATTTTAGTGTTTCCTCATATCTGTTCTGGTAAATGAGGAAATGGTTCCAGTTCAGGTAAATGTAATGATAGTTCTTAAAGAGGACACCTCTGATTTCCTCTATTAACCTTCTGTTACTAAACAAAATCTGTACATCTAACAATCTCAACATCAGTTAATAGTGAAACTCTTCCACACACATACATACGTACATACTATGCATGCCACCATATAGTGCATGGTGCAGGGTACTTTGTATAACTGCTTGTTATTCTCTTTCTTGTTCCACTCGAAAACGGACCGAGGGAAAAGCAACTATCTATATGCTTCCGTAAAAGCCCTGATTTCTGTTATCTGGTCTTTGTGGTCCCTACACAAGATGTATGACGCCAGCAGTAGGATCATTCAGCAGTCTGTCACAAATGCCAGTTTTTTAAAATTTCTCAACATTGACTCACGAAAAGAATGTCTTCTTCCCTACAGGGATTCCCATTTGCATTCATGTAGAATTTTATAATACTTGCTTGTTGATCAGATCTACCCATAACAAATCCATCTTCTCACAGACCTTGAAGGTGTATACTCATAGTTTTGTTTAATTTCGCATATCCTACACATTTGCTTGAAGCTCTTGAAGCTCACCTTCTATCTCATAACTGTCTTGTTTCAATTGAGACTTTTTTCTATTACTCCCTTCATACTTACAATATCTTTTGCTGTTAGCACAAGTTCTTTTGTTAAATAAGTGACCATTTCATCTGTCTGTATAACATTCATTTTCTTAAACACTGAGTTCTTGCGTAATTTAATCTCAACTACTTCCCTATTCTTAAACAAATAGGCACAAAAACATGAAGGTGCTACAATATTGGGGTGACAATAGCACTTCACACAAAAAGTTATATAAATTGAATAATTGCCTGTGCCAGATGTCTGATGCATCTGGTCAAAATAACCTAGGCCTATACCAGTGAAGTTTTGCAGGACTGGAATTCAAACCTCTTTTGTTGGTGCACCTGGTTTCTACAATACAAGTTCAATGCATGTAAGTATCTTTGTTTACCTGTTCTGCTCAAATACAAAATGATTGTTAGCTAAAAAACAGACATTGTATGAGGTAACGGGTTAGTAAATATGTTCCATGGTCCTCCACCTTTTCCCTCACACTGATCTCTTGTTAGCGATGATTCTCTAACTGTTTATACGTGTCACATGGTGGGTATTCAGTAACTGGACATATGTTCACTGGTAAGAGAGCACTGCTACTTTCCTTCCAGGTGGCTGTATATGCTCCCCACCCCAACAACAAATGTCCAAACTGATACTGCCTGACCAGTGTGTGTGTGTGTGTGTGTGTGTGTGTGTGTGTGTGTGTGTGTGTGTGTGTGTGTGTGTACAATCTAACTTCTGCACCATTTCAGTGCAGTAATGTGTTCATTGTAAATAAGTATTATAGTAGTTGTATTACACGTTTATTACCTTATAAATAAATAAATAAACTGTTTTATTTTAAATTCAGTGCATTAGTATTTGTAGAATGATTCTTTCATATAGTGTTCATTAAAAAATGACGATCATTCCACTTGGGACCTATGGAATGGTACATTAGCTTATTTGTTTGAGTTGTAAATATGTGTCATGTATTGTTGTTTTTGTGACATGTTCTACATCCTGAAGGACCTCCTCAATACAGATCAATTGGAACAAAAGTAAATCTAATCTAATCTAAAAGTAATGGATGTGCCAACTCTGGTCAATGCTATATCACACAAGAAGATCAAAGCTGAAAGATGGCACAATCCACAGTGCACTTGACAAGGACTACAGTATGTAGGACCTTGGTTCATGTCCATCTACTTTCCTACTTCATAATGACTTTCCCCCAAATATAATGTTCACTTTGCATAACAAATAATTCAAAGGACTGACATAGGTACTATCCCTTACCAAAAAAATTATATGATTACAAACATTTATTGATACAAAAGTACAAAATGACCAACTCACATATAGATTTGAAACATGCATTATGTTTTTGAAACTGATGATGCAGTTAATGTCATAATGATGCACACCACGAGACTTGTGGTCTGCACAACTTACTACCAGCATTACCTACTGCAATAAAAAAGTTACAATGGTGTATTGCAAGGTATAAAATTACCCGATGCACTTAAAATAACAATAATATTTTGTGATCACTATGAGGACAAACTGACCTAAGATGACAAATACCTGACAAGGAACGGTATGCATCCAGTTTCACTGCACACTAAGGAAAATATATGCATTAGTACATTCTCTGGAAGTCTTCTTCCCCAGTCACTTTGTGCATCTGTAGTTTCATCCTTGGCATTGATTGACTCACCATTACTATGCATAGGTAGTCTCTCACTTGAATGTCCATCTTCAGAATGGTGAGTTTCACTTTTATCAGTATTTTGTTCTCTCAAACAGGGATTTTTCAACATGGCTAGTTGAGTTGTCGCAGCCTCAGTTCTATAATGCCAGTGTTGATTAAAAAAGTTTTCTGGTCAAAGGACACACTGATTTAACGACTGTCCAGTCGTATGCAGATGCTTAACAGTTTGTTATCGATACAATTTTCTGTATCATTCAGCACATTTATCCCTTAGAACTTGCACAGCTGCTGTTTATCAATGGTGTTTCCACGTTCACTGGACATTCAAAATTATTTCCATTTTCTTTGTTGGTGGTAAACAGCTAATGGCACCATCTGCTAAAAACTAATGCGTTTTGAGTCCAAGAACTTCACTTTTGAGAAATCTGTTAACTTCCACACGTCCAAAAGTAGCTCAAGATAGATTTTCACATTCTGATAGAACAATAGTCTATATTTTATTTTCAGTACACAGGGTAACTGTTGTGTTCCTAAGGGAGAAAAAATACAAAGGATAAGAAACATTAAAACCTGTAAAAGTTTAATTTTTTTGCACATGTTAATTATGAGTCAAATAATAGCAAGATTAGATCTCTAAGGCAACTAACAATCTATATACTGCAATTTACATTCACATCTCTTTCTTTTGCAAGCATTGCTCAATAGCAGAGCATCATTCACCCAAGGCAGAGATAAGTGTTGGAGAATCCCAGTTTAGCACAGAGATTTAACCCATCATAAATAGTCTCACATTTTATTACGCAGAACACTACCTCATTTTAGGAAAAAATACTGAACTGTTATATAATAACTGTATAAAAAGGAAAATTCACTTGAGAAAACTATAAAATTACAAAGGGACAGAATATATTTATAACAGGAAGTGAAAATCCAGCACTACCAACAGACATAGTTAAAAGTCTCATTTTTCCTGGCCTTATCCAGTGTATTCATGGGTCAGGATGTTAATCTGTATTTGGCAATGTTAGAGGTAGAAGCTGCTTGGGGGCCCCTCCTGTCAACACCCCCCCCCCCCCCCCCCCCTCACAGTGAAGGGTGAGAGCATTTTCAAGATGATTGTGAATCATGTAATCTGGTATTCACATAGTTGGATGTGGGAAACTACCTAAAAACCACACCCATGCTGGCCTGCACACCAGCCCTCAACATTAATCTGCCAGACGGATTTGATCCAGGTTGGGAGCACCTACCCAAATCCAGCAAGGAATAAGCTAACATGTGTGCTATCTGGGAGGGCCAGATACATTTAAAAGTGAAAAATATCTATTCCTTGCTTTTGAAACCATTAGCTCCGTCCTCTGGGAGCAAATCGGGATGGACTAGGAAAATGTAAAAAGGAGGGTCTGGTCATTCAGACCCCAGAATGAGAGGATGTTGGGATGATTATTCCCTATTCTCTCTTTCTTTGCTTCCTGGAAAAGATATTAATAGTTCCAAAAGTTAAGAACAGTTTTTTTCTGTTAAAAGTGTCTTTCAATTGCAGTGGAATTTTCCTCCTGAAGGTAAGTACTGGACAGCCAATGTGTCTGTGAGTTGTTGTTGTCTTCAGTCCTGAGACTGGTTTGATGCAGCTCTCCATGCTACTCGATCCTGTGCAAGCTTCTTCATCTCCCAGTACTTACTGCAACCTACATCCTTCTGAATCTGCCTAGTGTATTCATCTCTTGGTCTCCCTCTACGATTTTTACCCTCCACACTGCCCTCCAATGCTAAATTTGTGATCCCTTGATGCCTCAGAACATGTCCTACCAACGGTCCCTTCTTCTTGTCAAGTTGTGCCACAAACTCCTCTTCTCCCCAATTCTATTCAATACCTCCTCATTAGTTATGTGATCTACCCATCTAATCTTCAGCGTTCTTCTGTAGCACCACATTTCGAAAGCTTCTATTCACTTCTTGTCCAAACTATTTAGCGTCCATGTTCCACTTCCATACATGGCTACACTCCACACAAATACTTTCAGAAACGACTTCCTGACACTTAAATTTATACTCGATGTTAACAAATTTCTCTTCTTCAGAAACGCTTTCCTTGCCATTGCCAGTCTACATTTTATATCCTCTCTACTTCGACCATCATCAGTTATTTTGCTCCCCAAATAGCAAAACTCCTTTACTACTTTAAGTGTCTCATTTCCTAATCTAATTCCCTCAGCATCACCTGACTTAATTCGACTACATTCCATTATCCTCGTTTTACTTTTGTTGATGTTCATCTTATATCCTCCTTTCAAGACACTGTCCATTCCGTTCAACAACTCTTTCAAGTCCTTTGCTGTCTCTGACAGAATTACAATGTCATCGGCGAACCTCAACGTTTTTATTTCTTCTCCATGGACTTTAATACCTATTCCAAATTTTTCTTTTGTTTCCTTTACTGCTTGCTCAATATACAGATTGAATAACATCGGGGACAGGCTACAACCCTGTCTCACTCCCTTCCCAACCGCTGCTTCCCTTTCATGCCCCTCGACTCTTATGTCTGCCATCTGGTTTCTGTACAAATTGTAAATAGCCTTTCGCTCCCTGTATTTTACCCCTGCCACCTTTAGAATTTGAAAGAGAGTATTCCAGTCAACATTGTCACAAGCTTTCTCTAAGTCTACAAATGCTAAAAATGTAGGTTTGCCTTTCCTTAATCTACTTTCTAAGATAAGTCGTAGGGTCAGTATTGCCTCACGTGTTCCAAAATTTCTGCGGAATCCAAACTGATCTTCACCGAGGTCGGCTTCTTCCAGTTTTTCCATTCATCTGTAAAGAATTCGCATTAGTATTTTGCAGCTGTGACTTATTAAACTGATAGTTCAGTAATTTTCACAACTGTCAACACCTGCTTTCTTTGGGATTGGAATTATTATATTCTTCTTGAAGTCTGAGGGTATTTCACCTGTCTCATACATCTTGCTCACCAGATGGTAGAGTTTTGTCAGGACTGGCTCTCCCAAGGCTGTCAGTAGTGCTAATGGAATGTTGTCTACTCCCGGGGCCTTGTTTCGACTTAGACCTTTCAGTGCTCTGTCAAACTCTTCACCCAATATCGTATCTCCCATTTCATCTTCATCTACATCCTCTTCCATTTCCATAATATTGTCCTCAAGTACATCGCCCTTGTATAGACCCTCTATATACTCCTTCCACCTTTCTGCTTTCCCTTCTTTGCTTAGAACTGGGTTTCCATCTGAGCTCTTGATATTCATACAAGTGGCTTTCTTTTCTCCAAAGGTCTCTTTAATTTTCCTGCAGGCAGTATCTATCTTACCCCTAGTGAGATAAGCCTCTACATCCTTACGTTTGTCCTCTAGCCATCCCTGCTTAGCCATTTTGCACTTCCTGTCGATCTGATTTTTGAGACGTTTGTATTCCTTTTTGCCTGCTTCATTTACTGCATTTTTATATTTTCTCCTTTCATCAATTAAATTCAATGTTTCTTCTGTTACCCAATTTTTCTTGTTTTTACCTACTTTATCCTCTGCTGCCTTCACTACTTCATCCCTCAGAGCTACCCATTCTTCTTGTACTGTATTTCTTTCCCCCATTCCTGTCAATTGTTCCCTTATGCTCTGTACAACCTCTGGTTTAGTCAGTTTATCCAGGTCCCAACTCCTTAAATTCCCACCTTCTTGCAGTTTCTTCAGTTTTAATCTACAGTTCATAACCAATAGATTGTGTCAGAGTCCACATCTGCCCCTGGAAATGTCTTACAATTTAAAACCTGGTTCCTAAATCTCTGTCTTACCATTATATAATCTTTCTGATACCTTCTAGTATCTCCAGGATTCTTCCATGTATACAACCTTCTTTTATGATTCTTGAACCAAGTGTTAGCTATGATTAAGTTATGCTCTGTACAAAATTCTACCAGACGGCTTCCTCTTTCATTTCTCTCCCCCAATCCATATTCACCCACTATGTTTCCTTCTCTCCCTTTTCCTACTCTCGAATTCCAGTCACCCATGGCTATTAAATTTTCCTCTCCCTTCACTACCTGAATAATTTCTTTTATCTATCATACATTTCATCAATTTCTTCATCATCTGCAGAGCTAGTTGGCATATACACTTGTACTACTGTAGTGGGCATGGGTTTCATGTCTATCTTGGCCACAATAATGCGTTCACTATGCTGTTGGCAGTAGCTTACCCGCATTCCTATTTTTTTATTCATTATTAAACCTACTCCTGCGTTACCCCTATTTGATTGTGTATTTATAACCCTGTATTCACCTGACCAAAAGTCTTGTTCCTCCTGCCACCGAACTTCACTAATTCCCACTATATCTAACTTCAACCTATCCATTTCCCTTTTTAAATTTTCTAACCTACCTGCCCGATTAAGGGATCTGACATTCCACGCTCCGATCCATAGAACGCCAGTTTTCTTTCTCCTGATAACGACATCCTCTTGAGTAGTGCCCGCCCAGAGATCCGAATGGGGGACTATTTTACCTCCGGAATATTTTACCCAAGAGGACGCCATTATCATTTAACCATACAGTAAAGCTGCATGCCCTCGGGAAAAATTACGGCTGTAGTTTCCCCTGGCTTTCAGCCGTTCGCAGTACCAGCACAGCAAGGCCGTTTTGGTTAGTGTTACAAGGCCAGATCAGTCAATCATCCACACTGTTGCCCCTGCAACTACTGAAAAGGCTGCTGCTCCTCTTCAGGAACCACACGTTTGTCTGGCCTCTCAACAGATACCCCTCTGTTGTGGTCGCATCTACAGTACGGCCATCTGTATCGCCGAGGCACGCAAGCCTCCCCACCGACGGCAAGGTCCACGGTTCACGGACGTAAAACTTTATTATGTAGTAATTCTGTCATTGGTCATTTATTAAATATACACAATGGACATTTGCATGTAAGTATGAATTATATTCTTTCAACTAGATTAATTACTCTACGGGCATTCCTGCCTACCTGGATAACCACGTATATTAGCACACTTTGCCCGGGATTCGGGTAGGTGTACTAGCCTCGGATCAAATCATCCCAGCAGATTAGTGGCTAAGAGTGAATTACGTGCAAATAAAAAAGAAAAATCACAAAAAAGACTCCCATTTTACGTAGTACCTCAAAAATGAAGGTATTATTTATGAAACAACTGTGGAAATGGCAGCCTATATTTCAGTAGTCTGCCATAGCTGATGAATTGATATGTGTCAACATGGTATCAATACTACAATGGATACCATTTGTCTCTCAAATTTTGTTTAGTATAAAAATGAATTACGATAAAAAATTCTGATATGAAATATACTAACTTATGCAAAACAGGGCAAGAGTAGCAGAATTTGCCAGAAATGAGTAATCGTGGTCACAATGCTAATATATCAACAGCAACTGCTAACATAGAAGAGATACTGGGAACTGTTTGTGTATATCTTGAACGAATTATACAAATATCCAGGAAACACACAACAAGGAGATAATATCAGTGTCAGCAACAACAGTAAAGACTAGCACCATAGTTAGAGTTCAACTACATTTGAAAATGGCCAAAGTGTCAGATTCAGTGAGAAAGGAGACTAGTTCCACATAATTTGTTAGCATTTGGGAAGATCTAACAACACTGTGAAACAGCAACAAGAATATGTGGGTGGGACAGAAAGCATGAACACCAGGAAAGTGCTCTAAGACCCCTGCAGATAAATAAGATTGTCTTCATTTGTGAAGCATGTACAACAATTTGCTGTTACACTCTCTATCCAGAACATACTGTATTATTAGTAACTATTTCTTTGCCACTCAGTATTTCACTGTCACTCAGTTGAACAGAATTTGTCTATTTGGTGATCAATACGATATTTCTGTTCCGCACTACGGATGGGACTGGACAGCATTCCACAATGGCTCCAGACATTATTTGGACACGGAATAAAAGCAAAATCTGACTCTTATGCAAGTAGGAAGCAGTAAATCAGCTTGCAGTGTCAACTGACAACAAATTAGACTCTAACTGACGGGCAATGAAATAGGATATTAGGGTTGCCACAGGGTGTTCATATAGATTCACCACTCTTCTTGTTATACGTGAATGACCTGCCATTGAATATGATGCTTATTTCAAAACTCTTCAACTTGGACAGAACACAAGTGTCATTGTGAAAGCTGTGGTCCATGATGTAAATGGTTCAAGAAATATGGTGGTAAATAATATCAGATTGTGGCTGTTCAAATACAGCATTAGTAGTGTCCAGCTCGATATAGTCACACCATTTAAATATTTGAGCATAACGCTGAAAAGCTATACGAAATGGAACGAGCGTGTGAGGATTGTAGTAGGGAAGGTGAATGGTCAACTTTGGTTAATTGGGAAAATTTTAGGAAAGTGTGGTTCACCTGTAAAGGACACTAGTGCGACCTATTTTTGAGTATCGTTCAAGTGTTTGAGATCTGCACCAGGTCTGATTAAAGGGAGACATTGAAGCAATTCAGAGGCAGGCTACTAGATCTGAAACCACTAGGTCTGAACAAGATGCAAGTATTACAGAGATGCTTCAGGAACTCATGTGGGAATCCCTAGAGGGAAGGCGACGATCTTTTCAAGGAACACTATTGAAAAAATTTAGAGAAGTGGCATTTATGACTGCAGAATGATTCTACTGCTGCCATTGTAAATATCGCATAAGGACCGTGGAGATAAGATGTGAGAAATTACGGTTCATATGAAGGCATATAGGCACCCATTTTTCCCTTGGTCTCTGTCTTCAAGTGGAATAGGAAAGGAAACAATTTGTAGTGGTACAGCAGTACTCTCCACCGTGCACCGTATGGTGGTTTGTGGAGTATGTATGTAGGTGTAGTAGATTAGATTAGATTAGATTAGATTAATACTAGTTCCATGGATCATGAATACGATATTTCGTAATGATGTGGAACGAGTCGAATTTTCCAATACATGACATAATTAGGTTAATTTAACAACATATTTAAGTTAATATAACAACTTTATTTTTTTGTGTTTTTTTATTTTTATTTTTTTATTTTTTTTAATATTTTTTTTTCTTAATTTATATCTAAAAATTCCTCTATGGAGTAGAAGGAGTTGTCATTCAGAAATTCTTTTAATTTCTTCTTAAATACTTGTTGGTTATCTGTCAGACTTTTGATACTATTTGGTAAGTGACCAAAGACTTTAGTGCCAGTATAATTCACCCCTTTCTGTGCCAAAGTTAGATTTAATCTTGAATAGTGAAGATCGTCCTTTCTCCTAGTATTGTAGTTATGCACACTGCTATTACTTTTGAATTGGGTTTGGTTGTTAATAACAAATTTCATAAGAGAGTATATATACTGAGAAGCTACTGTGAATATCCCTAGATCCTTAAATAAATGTCTGCAGGATGATCTTGGGTGGACTCCAGCTATTATTCTGATTACACGCTTCTGTGCAATAAATACTTTATTCCTCAGTGATGAATTACCCCAAAATATGATGCCATATGAAAGCAATGAGTGAAAATAGGCGTAGTAAGCTAATTTACTAAGATGTTTATCACCAAAATTTGCAATGACCCTTATTGCATAAGTAGCTGAAATCAAACGTTTCAGCAGATCATCAATGTGTTTCTTCCAATTTAATCTCTCATCAATGGACATACCTAAAAATTTGGAATATTCTACCTTAGCTATATGCTTCTGATTAAGGTCTATATTTATTAATGGCGTCATACCATTCACTGTACGGAACTGTATGTACTGTGTCTTATCAAAATTCAGTGAGAGTCCGTTTACAAGGAACCACTTAGTAATTTTCTGAAAGACAGTATTGACAATTTCATCAGTTAATTCTTGTTTCTCAGGTGTGATTACTATACTTGTATCATCAGCAAAGAGAACTAACTTTGCCCCTTCATGAATATAGAATGGCAAGTCATTAATATATAATAAGAACAACAAAGGACCCAAGACTGACCCTTGTGGAACCCCATTCTTGATACTTCCCCAGTTTGAGGAATGTGCTGATCTTTGCATGTTACGAGAACTACTTATTTCAACTTTCTGCACTCTTCCAGTTAGGTACGAATTAAACCATTTGTGCACTGTCCCACTCATGCCACAATACTTGAGCTTGTCTAGCAGAATTTCATGATTTACACAATCAAAAGCCTTTGAGAGATCACAAAAAATCCCAATGGGAGGTGTTCGGTTATTCAGATCATTCAAAATTTGACTGGTGAAAGCATATATGGCATTTTCTGTTGAAAAACCTTTCTGGAAACCAAACTGACATTTTGTTAGTACTTCATTTTTACAGATATGTGAAGCTACTCTTGAATACATTACTTTCTCAAAAATTTTGGATAAAGTTGTTAGAAGGGAGATTGGACGGTAATTGTTGACATCAGATCTATCCCCCTTTTTATGCAAAGGTATAACAATAGCATATTTCAGTCTATCAGGGAAAATGCCCTGTTCCAGAGAGCTATTACACAGGTGGCTGAGAATCTTACTTATCTGTTGAGAACAAGCTTTTAGTATTTTGCTGGAAATGCCATCAATTCCATGTGAGTTTTTGCTTTTAAGCAAGTTTATTATTTTCCTAATTTCAGAGGGAGAAGTGGGTGAGATTTCAATTGTATCAAATTGCATAGGTATGGCCTCTTCCATTAACAGCCTAATGAACACCTGGATCCTACTATATCCACAACATTTAGAAAATGATTATTAAAAATATTTTCAACTTTTGACTTTTTGTTCGTAAAGTTTTCATTCAATTTGATGGTAATACTGTCTTCCTCTGCTCTTGGTTGACCTGTTTCTCTTTTAATAAAATTCCAAATTGTTTTAATTTTATTATCAGAGTTGCTGATTTCAGACATGATACACATACTCCTGGATTTTTTAATAACTTTTCTTAATATAACACAGTAGTTTTTATAATTTTTGATAGTTTCTGGGTCACTACTCTTTCTTGCTGTCAGATACATTTCCCTTTTCCAGTTACAAGATATTTTTATACCCTTAGTAAGCCATGGTTTGTTACAAGGTTTCTTACGAGTATATTTAACTATTTTCTTGGGGAAGCAGTTTTCAAATGCATTTACAAAAATGTCATGAAATAAATTATATTTTAAATTGGCATCAGGTTCACGGTACACCTCATCCCAGTCTAACTGCTGTAGGCTTTCCCTGAAATTTGCAATTGTTAAATCGTTGACTGAACGTACTACTTTGGAGGACTGTTTAGTATTGCTGAATGGAGCTATGTCATATATTGTAACTAGCTGTGCACCATGATCAGAAAGACCATTCTCAACAGGCTGAGCATTTATCTGGTTAAACTTATCTTGGTCTATAAAGAAGTTATCTATCAGTGAGCTGCTATCCTTTACCACCCGAGTAGGAAAATCAATAACGGGTGTCAAATTGAAAGAACCGAGTAATACTTCAAGGTCATTTTTCCTATTACCCTCTTTCAGAGAATCTACATTGAAGTCCCCACAAATAATAATTTGCTTCCCCCTGTCTGACAGATAGCACAACAAGGAGTCCAAATTTTTCAGAAATAGATGAAAATTTCCTGATGTGGACCTATATACAGTTACAATTATAAATGTGCCTTTATTTAATTTAAGCTCACAGGCACATGCTTCTATATGTTTCTCTACACAAAACTTTTTTGTTTCTATACTTTTTGCACAATGATAACTTTTGACATATATGGCAACTCCTCCTTTCTCCATATTTTCTCTCATTACATGTGCAGAGAGCTTATAACCACTTACATTTACCTTATCCATATCAGTAACAATGTGATGCTCAGACAGGCATAGTATATCTATTTCATTCTCAGCTTCTAAATCTTCTAAACAAACCAGAAGCTCATCTACTTTATTCTTTAAACTCCCAATATTTTGATGAAATATACTTACATTATTTTTAATTATACTTTTATGAGAACCTTTCCTTATTCTAACATTTGCAGCACTCTCCTGTCTGAGTTTCTCATTGTGCTTAGGCCTAGTTCCTATACCAGTGGTCACATGGTGTTCAGAGAGGCAGATTATGTCAACTGGGTTGGGTGACTTTAATTCATCAATGGAATTACCTAGGACTGAGATACAACTTGGTGGAGATAAAATTTCTGGTGATTGGTGAAAATTTATAATTGATAGCTGTGATTGGTGATCCAATGTGCTAGAATTGTGCTGTTTAATTTCTTTCCTAAACTGAAGATTTGTTTCAATCCTGACCTCTCGTAGAACTTGACATCTTTCTGTCTTACCTATCCTAAAAAAGGTGCTGCTCCAACACCTGTAACCACTGGTATTTTACCATTCATGGCAGTGCCTCCCCCCCTTAAATTTCCTGCTTTGTCCCACATAAGAAGATCTGCTAACAATCCTTCAGACAGCTTCCTGGCTGAAGTGTTGCAAACTGCGCCTGCATGTGAGATATTGCCAGCTGCGCAACATACCGTATTTACTCGAATCTAAGCCGCACTTTTTTTCAGATTTTTGTAATCCAAAAAACCGCCTGCGGCTTAGAATCGAGTGCAAAGCAAGCGGAAGTTCTGAAAAATGTTGGTAGGTGCCGCTTCAACTATAACTTCTGCTGTCGAATATATGTAGCGCTACACAGGTATGCTTTGTAGGCAGAAAGATAAATACTTTCGCCAAAACCTCTGCGTCAGTAAATAAATTAAAAAAAAAAGAAGAAGAAGAAGAAGAAAGGTGGAAGACGAGCTTTTTTTTTCTCCGCCCCGAGTTTCGACCACTGCATTTTCATACATTATCCAACGAAGTAAATACAAATTCCGTATTGTTCATCTTCGAATGTAGCACAATTTCAATGTACTACAAAAATCCGACTGGCAAGACTGTTTAGGATGTTTGTCAATATGGCCAACTCTACGTTCTGAATTTTTTCCTATCAGTGAGAAGAGTTGGTTGCTAATAGGAACCTGATGAAATGTGAATCACATGCAGTATTCCCTTCACCATAAGAATAATCGAATATAAACATTTTGCCATGTATTCTTTCGCGTTTGCTGCTATCTCATTTAAATCCTGCCTAATAAACTACGAAACTAGAGTGAGACAACAGCAAACGCGGAAGAGTATACGTATCGTGTCATGTTTATATTCGTATTATTCTTATGCCTAATGTGATACAGTCAGAAATGAAGTATGGCAACTGACCAGATTTTTAAATCTAAGATGACTCTAATTTCTGTGCAGAATTTGATGTACTACAGAAGCGGCCGCAAAGATTTTCAAACGGAGAAAAATTTTCGCCGAACTCTCGTTCAGAACATGTTCTGAAATACGCAGTCTATTATTTGGTTCTTGTTGATCATTATCAAAGAAAGCAGCAGAGTAAGTAACAACAAATAGCAGTCTCTTGCCATTGTTTCGCTAATGAGACGATTCCCCTCTCTCTTTTTTTTTTTAATTGTAAGCGGCGGTAGCGCGCACAAAAGCAAGCCGTGCCGCGAGCGGCGACAGGCCGTAAACACGCACTGTCAGAATGCGACAAACAAAGCATGACAGTACAGTAATGCATTTTCAGCTTAGGATGACGTGAACACCTATAACAAAGAAAACGGCACTTATCAGATCAAAGCAAAATAAGCAATCGATTCAAACCAGACAGAGCACGTGAAAAAGGAATGGTACTCGCATAAATACGGACGGAGCGCCTGACGCATAGCAATGGCTACCTGGTAAAGCTTAACTGCTAAACTTACGGCTCGAACCAAACTACTGTCGCTGTATCGTCATTCATTCGACGTAAATTGTGTCTCATATTACAATGGACCAACTTTGTTTCGATTTGGAGGTGCGGCCTAAAACTTTTCTCTCCCCTTGAATTTCGAGTCGCAAATTTCAGGTGCGGCTTAGATTCGGGAATTTTTTTTTCCTTTATTTCGAGTCTCATTTTTCAGGTGCGGCTTAGATTCGAGTGCGGCTTAGATTCCAGTAAATACGGTACTTTTTTCAGCAGACTTGTGACTCATAATCGTAAGGATACCTGGCAGCAGATTTCTGTAACACATGTGAAAATGGTAAACAAGTTCCATACATTGTAAATAAGTATTATTCATTGTAAATAAGTATTACAGTAGTTGTATTACATGTTTATTACCTTATAAATAAATAAAAAACGTTTTTTATTTTAAATTCAGTGCATTAGTATTTGTAAAATGACTCTTAGTGTTCATTAAAAATGACGATCATTCCACTTGGGACCTGTGGAATGGTACATTAGCTTATTTGTTTTAGTTGTAAATATTTGTCATGTATTGTTGTTTTTCTGACATGTTCCACATCCAGGAGGACCTCCTCACTACGGATCAATTGGAATGAAAGTAAATCTAATCTAATCTAAACACCAGCAGCCAACCAGCCTCATTTTCGGCAAACCTTGGCCAGGCCCAGGAATCATTCGCAGTGATCCTCTTTGTTTCTGAGTTGACTGGACTATTTTTCTTTGCATTTCAGACAGGAATGTCCACATTATGAGGTTGAATGTTAGAAATGTTTATATAGATGTCTCACTGCAGAAGTATGTCATAGCACAGCAGACACCAGTCACTGGTCCCAATCAATTTAAACAAACAACATTTCAGGCAGTGACCAGGTGCTGGCACTGCGTAAAGTTTTGTTACATGCAACAGTGCAACATATTCCCGTGACTTTGCTTTTCAATATTGGCGTACTGGTCTCAGTCATTAACGTCTGTGTACTTTTCTGTGTCCAGTCCCTTGCTCAGCAAAATGCAGTCAAAATTGTGGGCATACAACTAACACGATATGCCACTCTCAGTTCATGCGCAACTGATGGTCACTTATAATCAGGTGTCTCGAATGTTGTCTTATCGGTTGTATCAAATCCGTTGGGTGAGAACATTATTGGTCTCAATGCATATTCCACCTTTGCATTTTCATTACATCATGAAGCACACAACTTCAGTTTGTTGGTACCCTGTAAAGCCACTGATAGACTTGATACACAATTTGTGTGTCTATTTGAACCAGGTTTAGGGAAGGTGGTTGACTTTCAGGCCTATGTCATCTTAAAGGTGAGAGAAAGTCCAAGATTTTGCCATGCTCATCTTATTTTGTTGGCCATTAAGGATGAGGTTAACATTGGACAAGACAGAATAAAACAATATCAAATTTTGTCCCCTGTTTCTTATATTCAACAGGTTTCATCCAACAGTGACTGTTAGGAAGTCTGGGAACTCTCTTCAGTTGTGAGAAGACTTCACACAAACAACTAATGCTCAAGTGCACATTGATTTTTATACCTTGCTTCACCCAGATGAAATTTTTTTCAAAGCTTTCAGGATGAAAACTCTTTTCTAAAATCACTCTAGTGGAGGCACAGGTTCAGTTGCCGGCTGACAAAGACTAAAGAAAGATTTTAGTCTTCAACACACTGTTCAGACTGTACCAATGTAACACATTGCCTTTTAGTATGGCTAGTGTTCCCGCCATCCTTCAGAGGTTTCTTGATTAGATTATTGCAGGAATTCCACACTGTGTGAATTACGTCGACAATATTCTGGTCACTAGTCGCATGACAGAAAAACATCTGCACAATCTACATTTGGTTTTACAGCCCTTGCAAAGAAATATCTTAATTAAAACTTTTCCAAATGTGCATTCTTCAACCAACAGCCCACCACAGAATATGGACATGCTATTACATACATCCCTGTGGCGTAAATCCGTTAAGGATTTTGAAGTATTTTTACGAGATGTGAATTACTGTGCAAGATTTATTCCCCAGGCAGCCTCCATAGCCCACCCACTGAGTTGTCTTGATACAGAGGGAGTCCCCTTTCAATGGTCAAAGAGTGCTAACAGGCTCTTCAGAAATTAATACTAGCCTTCCAATCAGCACCCCGCCTTGTGACTTATCTGCCTCACTTGCCATTGGTGTTGGCAGCAGACGCCGCCTCACACAACATATGGGTTTTTCTCTCGCATCAGCTAGAGCACAGGTGAGCAACAGGTGGCCGATGGACTGGACCTGGTCCGTGCAAGAAATTTATGGGAGATAGAATGAAGCACTTGCATTGTAGTATGGCTGGGACATATTTTCTGCTCTGCTATCGTGGGTTAGAGCAGCTTCGGCCATTTTGTGCAGTGCTAATGACATACAATTTATGCCTATCATCTGCAGTGGTAGTAACATTACATGAACAGTATTAATGCCGAGCAAAATATTCTCAGTATTACTAACATATGTTGAGAGTGCGAGGGCGCATTATCAGTTTGACAATTTGCTATGCTGTTGTTTGCATTTTTCCAATTTGGCTTCTATCTGCTCTGCTATCACGTGTAAGAGCAGTTTCGGCCATTTTGTGCAGTGTTAATGACGTACAATTTATGCCTATCATCTGCAGTGGTAGCAATGTTACATTGAAGTTAACAGCCTCTCATATGTTCAAAATTACTATCAATACATAAATATAATGGCCCTCAGAAAGCGAATATAGTCATATTGTCAATACTATAAGAAATATTGACGAACAGTATTAATGCTGAGCAAAATATTATCAGTATTACCAACGTATGTTGAGAGTGCAAGGGCGCATTATCAGTTTGAGAATTTGCCATGCTGTTGTTTGCATTTTTTCAATTTAGCTTCTATATAATACAGACGATGCACACTGTTTGACCTATTTATACTTATTTAAAGTGAACAAAGAAATGATGGCTCAGTTTATTTAAAGTTACAGAAACAACCAGTGTCCACGCAGTCAGTCATCAGAAGTATTTTCGGACAAATATGTAGAAAGTATAAAAATGCTTGTTAATAGTACTTGTGGACATTAACACACTAAATTTCAAACACTCGAGTGACTCGCACGCCGCCAAAAATCGCAAAGACAACTGTTGTGAAACATTGTAAGTAAGTAAACAATGCTCTGACAAGTAAATAAACATCTCAAGATGGGTTGAACATAAAATGAAGGTACTCTCAAAAAAGGTTGTTTCGAAGCACAATTTGTCGGCACGGCACATCGGGAAAGGGGTGCTATTCAGATCGATGCATTACGCCATAGAAGTTAGTGACACAGGTGCTACAGTTTGGACTTTATGCACAAGGAGCGCTGCTGTCACATCACAAGACGAGGTGACCCGAGGTCGCCCAGGCCAGAGTTAGTGGATGGTTCGGAGAGACTAGCTGTGTATATGTAAAAGACACTTACTTCAGCTCGAGAATGTTATTCACAGATCAAAAAGGAAGTGTTGGCCATTGCCTTTATAGTGTGCAAACAATTTTTTTGTACGGTCAAAAATTTCATCTAACCACTGACTTATAAACCCCTCGTCACTTTTTTGACCTGAGGCAAAACTGTGTACAGCACATCACTTCCAACGATGGGGTCTTTATATGACAAATTTTCAATCCCCAATAATTATTGCACCTCTGCTCGTCATTCTAATGCAGATGCACTTTCTCGCATTCCACAAGGTTGGAATCCTGAATTTGACCACCAGGAGACTGTTTTCATTTAGAGGCAATTGGAGCAGTCACTTTTCCACTGGCAGAACCGACTTCAGATTTGGAAAGGTTTGGTGCTCCTTACAGAAGGCAACGAATTATGGCTCGTTGTGGTAGCAATGCTGGCACTGACTCTGGCATCCAGTCAATCGTACAGATGGCAAATACTGTCACGGGGTGCATTTTGCAATGCCCGCTTCACCTGTTCACATAGTTCCGTAAGAGGTGTCGTCAATGAGTCGCTTCACGTCCCACTATATCCCACGCGTACTCGATTGGAGATGAGTCCAGAGATCGTGCTGGCCAGGAAAGTTGCTGCACGTGTTGCAGAGCGCATTGAGTTTCACGGGCAGTGTGTGGGTGAGCATTATCCTGTTGGAACGACACATTATCTTCTTGTTGCGAGGATGCCAAAAGAATAAGTCTGGCAACACTCTGCATGTACTGAGCACAGGTTAGCATCCCCTCCAGAAACACAATTGTAGCTTATCATGCCCTGGGGTGGGACCAGTGTGTCTTAGACGAATGATCTCTACAAGACGGCACTTACCAGATCTATGTTGTATGCATAAATGGTCACCACTTTCGTGGAGGCTGTCCCACATACTAATATGGGTGTTTCAGTACGGATTGATAACTGGTACCTCAGAACTGCTTGTGCTACTGATCTGTAAATGCAATCATTTCATGTGCTCCATATGCACTGTTACAACAATAAAGCTTGAATGAATAGGAAACCTCTAAAAGGGTGAACTTTTTTTCCAGCAGTGTTAATGCACATCTTGGCAACAATGTATGACATCCTAAGTCATTTCAGAAATCACACAAGAGGACATATACATGCTATGCAAATGTAGCTCATCCTGCATATCCATACATGGATGCAGAAATGACAATGAGTGGAATGAGAACTAGCCACTTAGATGCTGCCAAAATCAATCAACAGTGAATGTGCATATAAGGAAAGATTACATAAGACAAGTTCAGTTAAGATTCGTTGTGCTCAGTGGAAATACGAGAGAATCACATAAATGAAAACAGTGTTATACCACTACTAATTATCATGATTTGGAACAAGTACAAGGACTAAAATTGTCAGAACAGGACATGAACATTACATTAGAAGAAACATGTCACACAGCTGGAATTCTGTATACGTGTATGCACGATCACAGTACGGATCAAAGTTCTTAATATCGTGAAATGGTACGGCAACTGCCAAAAAAATTTAATTAAGTACTAAGCGTATTCCGGTGAAAGTTAGTGGCAACCGTAGACTGTGAGCCTAGTACTTTAAACTGGAATCTTTGTATTGCACTCCCCCCCCCTTTTCTCTCAATATTATATGTCCAAATCCTCAAAGTCTGTGTACCATGAGACCACCTAGTGTTGGGAGAAGAGTGTATAAAATTCAATAAATTGCCAGAAACAATGAAAAAAATTGGTTTCAGATAAAGTACAGTTTAAACAGAGTTTGAAAGACGTTTTGGTAGGCAACTGCTGCTACTCTGTACACGCATATCTTAACAGACCACCTTATGTAAAAATGTCTGTTGCATTTTAGTTTTAACAGCACTTGGTCACAACAGTCAAGATTAGGTATTTTGTGTGTGATAAATTTATTAAAAGGGCATAACTATGTTTCATTCTGACAGTGTATTAATTCTATAAATATTCGTAGTTACAGTTTACTCTAATGTATTCACATATCTTGACAATCTCCTGACAAATGATCAGGGAAGTGAGTATTATACTCACATGTTCTATGTCTTTTATGTTACACTTTCTAACATGTTCCACATCCGTGAGAATCGTCTCATTTTTGTGTCTACAGAATGAAAACTGAATCTAATCTAATTAAACATGTTTAAAATATCTCTTGAGGACCTGAAATCCCATTTAGCTTTTATCTGAGCACACTGTATGTTTGTGCTGGCTACAGAATTAGGGTTTCAAGTCCTGCTGACAATGAAGTCATTAGAGATAAAGCACAAGTATGGATGGGGATAATGATGTGGAGAGAAATCAGCTGTGTCCATTTAAAAAAAAACATTACAGCATTTGCCTTGATCAGTATAAGGTAATCATGGAAAAGATAAACAAGGATGGTTGGATGGGGATTTGAACCCTGCTCTTCCCGAATGCACCATCTAACTTGGTCTAGGGTACAAGATAAATTTCATCAATGAGTCTGAGTTACGTTCATTGGCCAACATACTAGAATACTGGACAGGCTAGAAAAGAAACAGTATCTGCACAAGCCACAAGTGGCTGAGCACTAGCCTGTCCTCTGTGGCCTGGTGCACAGTCTGTTAGGCATCATGGAAATCTTGCATTACAAATACGTGAATTACATCCACACACAACAGATTACAGTAAGTATGTAGACTGAAAAAGCACACCAATAATGGTCTTCTAACACTGTAACAACAAAGCAGCTCTGCAGTGAGTCATTGCCATACTGGTTAAGAGTCCATTTTCTTGTACAAATGTAACATTTCACGATCCCATACCATGTCCAAGGTTCTGTGCTTAGGTCTAGAGATCCTCTTTCAAACACACACCAATAGAGTAGTATTATGCCTAAAGAAGACTGGAGTTCCATGAGATGGGAAAAGAAGACTTTCATAAACACCTGTTCCCTCTTCTTAACTGGAAATATGTACAGAGCTCGAGGTGTAGTGATTAGCATTGCTGTCTCAAGATCGTGGGGTACTGGGTTTGATTCCTGGTCGGGCCAGATTTTATCCCCTTTGGAAGTAGGTGTTGTCCTGTTCTCATTATCAACGCAGAAGTTGCTGAAGTGGAGTCAAATAAAAACACTTGCACTAGGTGGCCAAACAATTCCAGGTGGAAGTCTCCAGGGCAATAATGCTGTATAGGCCCTAATCATTTCATTTCAACTGGAAATATGATGTCTTTCGAATTCAGTGTGGCATATATCCAATGAACTATTCACAACCAGCAATCATAAATACATAACATCCAGTGCTCCTCAACAGACTTGTCAGTCAGTCCATAGTTCACAGAATTTGTAAACAAAAGAAGCTATAGAATTAACAAAACATAAAAAGAAGTAATGGTGAGTGAGCTGAAAAAAATAATGATTAAAAAGAATCTGCCTCAATTGCAAATAGAAACCCGATGTTGACCTAGGATACGGTACGGATAACCACGCCTTCTTCGGAACACACTAAAACTACAAACTGCCTAAAGAGGTGTTCTGTATTAATGTTGGACCGTGCCTCTTTAGGCAGTTTGTAGTTTTAGTGTGTTCCGAAGAAGGCGTGGTTATCCATGCCAAAACCTAGGTCAACATCCGATTTCTATTTTCAATCGAGGGGGATTCTTTATAATCATTAAATTATCCAAGATTGCTGATGTGCTGCAAAGCTAAAAGTTCTCAAGCTGACAAAAAAAAAAAATAATTATAGGAAAAAGTTCTCAACTACCTGAGGAACTGTTGTACAGAGTACAAGGAGGGTGCCACAAAGAAACCTTTCACCTTAGGTGTTTGAATACTTGGAGTTTCCATCCAAATTTTTCTTTTTTCAGTTTTGCTGGAGGCCTCTTGATTATGAAACCTGAATAGATAACTAAATGTCCAACTGAAAATCATTTTACCATCTGGTATCCACTGAATTAATGTTGCAGTTTCCTTCAAATAAGTCAATGCTGCCAACAGCATATTCCATGATGGAGTATATGTACAGTGAAGGCAGAGTTGGAATTCAGATACACCTGAACAATGGCCTTTAAACATTTCACGAATTGACATACAGACCAGCCTGACCACCATTTTATGGACTAAAGAATATTCTTGGTGAGAGAACAGTTGCCCTAACATATGATGCCATATGAGGATAACAGAGTGAAAGCAAGCAAAGTACATGAGCCTTTGCATGACAGTATCTGAGGTAGTGAACACTACTGTTTTATTGAAGATATCTGCACTCAGTTTCTGTTCAAGATCTTGAACCTGACACTTCCAAGAAAACCTTTTGTCAATAATCAGTGCTAATAATCTGAAATGGTCGACTTCAGTGACTGTTTGACAATTTTTGGAGAATAATATTTCACTTTCGCAACTATATTTTATTTTTTGCCATAAATTTATTGGAATGCCTCGTTAATTTTGCATAATTTTCATGCTCCATTCATGAAAGCAGTAAAACTGAAATCAAACATACAGTTTTTATTGCTACTTACATCTTACAACTCAGACAAAAATAATACAAACTCACAAAGGAAAGGATTGCTCTATCTTGGGTGTAATATTCATCAACTGCCACATACATAAAGTGACTGCCGGTCCATTCCCTCCATTTGGTATCTTACAGTGAAAAGTTTTTTTTAAAAAAAATAAATTAATTAATTTTAAAAAAATTACAGGAAAAGTTCTCCACTACCACGAAAATTTACAAACTTATACTGTAAAGCCGGGGCTGTTAATGTTCTATCCTCATGATGCAAATGGTGTCCCTTATTTGTCAAGTGTTTAACTGGTTTATAGTTTCTAAGCCTTTACAATTTCTTACACTCATAAAGGAAGAAAAGATAAAGATGTAACACCCACACGGGATCGGTAGAGATGCAGTACAAGTTTCGATAAGGCAAGGATTGTATGGGAACTCGGCTATGCCCTATTCACGAGAAACACAGTGTCACATACTTCAGTTGATGTAGGAAGTGTATGGAACGCCTAAATCTGAACGGCCGGGCGAGGATTTGAGCCATACTTCTCTCGAATGCGAGCTTAGAGAACATCATACGGTAACGGGATTAGCTATTATCTACAAGCGAAAAAAATAATAAAGGGAGTAAGAAACTTCGGGTCGACAGAAGCGTCCGATCCAACGCGTCGGCTTTGACCCGTGACGTAAGGGTGTTGTCGTGTGTGACGTCATGACGGCGCGGAGTTTGGTTTGAGTGTGGCTGTCTCCAGTTCTGTTTTATCTTATTTTATTTACTTTTCTGATCTGTTCGTTCTATCTCGTGAGATTTTTTTTAAATTTAAAAACACTTATTACTTATTTTAATTATGTTTCCTCGAATTTATGTTTTAGTTTATTATATTTATCTTTCTGATCAGTTCGTTCTTCCCGGTGAGATTTTTTTTAAAAAAGACAAAAAACACTAATCAGCTACTGAAGCATCTTTATCTTCTATGAGTTGCAGGGGTTACGACCCCTGGGGCGGTGGGTGGCTATTCATGCATGGCTGTCTTCACTTACACGTTGTAGCTACGCAAGGCATCTAAATTTGTTTATATTTAGTTTGCCCCCACCCAAAACACCCCATTTCCCGCGCTTGTCCCGTTAGTGTCATTAGGCTTCTTGTGGAAAGTGTGTGTTTGTTTTTGTTTCCGCCATATTTGTGACGTCATGGGTCAAAGCAGACGGGTGGGATCGGACGCTTCCGTATTTCCGAAACTTCTTATTAATCCTAGATGATTTAATCCTCGTAAAATTTACGATTGCGTCAGGGTACAAAATGGCTCTGAGCACTATGGGACTTAACACCTGTGATCATCAGTCCCCTAGAACTACTTAAACTTAAATAAGCTAAGGACATCACACACATCCATGCCCGAGGCAGCATTCGAACCTGCGACCGTAGCGGTCACGTGGTTCCAGACTGAAGCGTCTAGAACCGCATGGCCACACTGGCCAGCCGTCAGGGTACAAAACTGGGCATTTTGTACTTGATTTGGTATGTAACATACCATTTGAGTTCAAATAATTGTAATTAACATATGCTTATTCTATTACTTATGGCTTCCTTTGAATAAAATTTGATGTAGGTAGTACCCTCCCCCCCCCCCCCCCCCACCGCCCTCATCGGTATTCCAGGATTAAGGCAAAAATGTTTCAGTAACATTAGAGTCTAATGTGGCATATCGTTCTTCTCCAACATCACTAAATTACTAACCTTGCCGTACATGGAGATGTTCCAAGTTATGCGAAAATACTACCTCCCAACATAATTTCTTAATAATGTGTACTCCAAAGTTTACATTCAGAACGTAAACAGTTTACATCACAGTCACACTGTCAACATAAACACATACATACACAAAATACCTCATGCCAAAGATCGATAGACACAAAGAGAGTTCAAGCAGAGTCAGTAAAAACAAAGTAAGGTGATAAAAGTGTTACTTCATGTTACAGATAAAAAAGAGAACATTATCCGCAGAAGATTCCCAGAGCAAAAGAACATTCTCTGAGAAAGTTCTCAATTTTGAATGAATAAAAAATTCGCAGCACACTATCTGACCATGGAGAACCTTCTCACCGCCTCCCCTCCTTTTATTTATGTATGTATTTATTTATTTTGACCCACCGTTGAGAATTTTAATGCAAACGATGTCGTAATAGGGAGTATATTTCACAAATACGTTTTGTTGACATTATTATAGTACACATACTAATAAAAATACAAGGCGCATAAACTATACGCTAGAGGAAAATTTCTTAATTTTACAGTGCACAGAAAACTATATACGGAAGTGTCAAATAAACTAGTGACAGGGTAAGGTAAATACAAAATAGTTTAAAGTTAGAAATAATTTAGCGTCTCATGTTATCCTTGGAATAGTTTTGAAATTCTGAAATATTGTTGAAAGCCTTTTCTTGATTGATTTATCTGATTTATTTATTTATTGATCCATTTTCATCTACAGCTGAAAAACTTTCAAAAGATATTTGGATTTTTATGTTAATATTCACAATTTTACATATAATATACCTTTGTACGTAATAACACACATTAATAAATCAATTAATGATGAATACTTAAATAAATGTTGTCACGCTATCTACACAGAGATAACATACAAATGTTCTTCTGTATCAGACTGCATTGGTTAACATAGAAAAATTTATTTTTGTAGATATTCATTTACTGTGTAAAAGCAATGATCAACCAAGTAGGACTTCAATTTAGAATTGAAGTGACCAATGTTTTGTATGTGTTTAATTGTATTTAGTAAGGCATTGTATAGTTTGATACTAGTATGGATATTGAAATAACTTATACAAGGAAGAGGCAGGATCATCCTTTTTTGAAACAATGGTCTACATGATTTGCGATTATCTACCCCTTCCATTTTCTAATTTTTTTTTTAATTTGAATGTTTTGATGGCATTTTCAGAATTTTCCCAGAACATGATCCCATATCAGAGGTGATATTCTACAATTGCATAATATACACACTGAAGAGTGTTGTAGCTGCTACAGTTTTTTAATGTATGCAACACAAAACAAGAAGCCCTTAATTTTTTCTTCATTTGCTCAATATGTGCTTTCCATTTCAAGTTGTCTTGTAGATGAAGTCCAAAAGATTTGTTACAGGCTGTTTTGGTAATTGTCTGTCCATATAGCTCTAGATTGTGTAATACCAGATTTTTTGTTTGTGCTGCATGTATATCAATAGCTACAGTTTTTCCAGTGTTTATTATTTAGTCATTGTTATCAAAGGAACATGTTAGCCTGTCATTGGCTTGTCTTATGTTTTCTACAAGAGTTTAAAACACTCATATCATCAGCAAATTGAAATATTTTACTGTTGTTATTGCTATGTTTAGGTCATTTCCGTAGAGTAAGAGCAGAACAGGACACATTACTGATCCTTGTGGCACACCTTTAACAATCAGTAGCTTGGAATTATATTTCCTAATAACATTACCCCTTTCCTGATCTATTTCCACATATTGTTGCCTGTTCTTAAGATAAGAGCTGAGCCACTTGTTGTCTGTTCCCCTAATGACAAGATTTTCTAGCTTGTGTAGCATATTGTCATGACTTATGGTGATAAATGCCTTTGACAAATCTAAAAATATGCCCATGGTAAGTTTTTATTGTCTAGTGCTGTCAGCACCTCTAATAGAAAAGAGTTAACTGTTGATTTGATTGAACGGTTTGCTTTAAATCCATGTTGAGATTCTGACAGAATGCCATTATCCTCTAAGAAATCTATTAGTCTTATATCGAAGAGTCTTTTTAATATTTTTGAGAAAACAGACAAAAGTGTCAATGGTCTGTAGTTGGAAATATCATCTTTGTTTCCTTTTTTGCACAATGGCTTTACTTTTGCAATTTTCAAACATGAAGGAAAAGTTCCTGTAGCAAAAGGTAGGTTCAAAAGGTGAGTTAAGGGCTCAGTAATCAAGTCCCCACATTTCTTTACAACGAAATTAGCTTTATCATCTATGTCTGCAGAGAGTTTCATTTTGAGACTTTTTATTGTAACCTGTACTTCTACATTTGTTGGGTACAGAAACACTGATTTGCTTAGGATTTTTTTCCCTGTTTCTGTATGCTGTGCTCTATTGGAGGTCTTAATTCAATATTGTTAACTCTATTTTTGTCAGATTGGGTTTCTTTCTTTACAACTTGCCAGATTGCTTTAGCTCTATTCGAAGTATTTTCTATGTATTTGCCAATGTCTCGTTTCTTTGGTTCCTTTATTATTTTATTTAAGATATATTTATATTTTTTGAAGTAACTATCAAACTCCTGAGTTATGTTATAGCTTACTGCAATATTGTGTAGGTACTGTTTTCTAGCACAAGATTTCCTTATATCACTAGTAATCCACTTGTTACAATTAGTGGTTTGGGTTGTTTTGGCTTTCAATGGAAAAGCAAGTTCAAAATAATATTCAAATATATTCATGAATGTCTCAAACTTATCAGAAATATTTTCTGTTCTATGCACTAGCTCCCACGATTCATGTAGGAGATAATTATGGAATGTTTGTACTGCAGCAGTACTGAAAGTTCTGAGTCTCTGACTCCATAACATCAAAGTTTCTCCAGTAGTATTATATGGTTCACTGTTACCTTGCTTAGGTCGACTAGAATGGATTCAGCAGATAATTTTGAATCAAATGAGGTTTTTCCAAAAGAAATTATACATCAGCTGCTTTCACTGTTGATAATTTGGAGCTAAAACCATACTGAGATTGAGTCAGATCATTGTTTTTAGATGAATGTCTGCAAACATCCTGTTGTATGCAGGATTTATAACTGTCAGTGAAGTTAGACGACAATTGCTTTACACACCTTGTTACTGTTCTTATGAATAGGGTTGACAACTCTTCTTTTTAGACAATCTATAAAATGGCCACTAGCATGCAATCGGTCTTTTAGTGTACAAACTAGGGTTTGATATGAGATCTACTATTTTTCAATCACAAAATTTTGTAAGCCATAAATGTCCTCAGATTTTGAATTTCCTAGTTTTGTTATTAATTTAACCATGTCACATACTTGTATCTGTGTTCACTGTTAAGTTGGTGCAGATTTTGCACAGTTTCAGAAATGGGGTGTAGGTTATGAGCATATGTTGAATTGGAAACATGCTCGCCAGAAATTGCGGTGATAGTGAGGATTGCTGCCGTGACAAAAAATTTATTACATTTACCTGCTGTGATATTGACAGCACTTGTGGTTTCTTTACAATTTATATCTGTACCCAACTCTACTTTTATAATCCTCCATGCTGCCTTACTTCTGTTATTTCAGTTTTCACTGTAATGTTCATTTACCTTACATTTGGCTATTCTGATTTGTTGTCTGTAATGTCCTTTGAGATTAATCTAAGTGGCTTTGTCCAGAATACCGATTTTTACTTTTCCACAGCAAATAAGTACCAAGAGTCTCAGTTTCTGTTAGGTGTAAACTATTTGTTTTGTGTAGGGTATCTGGGTCTTCTGACTTTATTACTATATTTCTTCTTATATTTGGGTAACAAATATAACTTTTAGAGACAATGTTCATGAATCTGTTGAAGGCTTACTCAACAGTGTTTGAAGAAAGTAAGACAATATTTCAGTCTACTAGTTTTAGTTCCTCCCTATGGATGTTAATACCATTGCCAGTTAATAATCTAAGCTGCTGATACTGAATTTGTTCTTGGTCTACAGTTAATTTCTCAGTAATTACAACTGCACTCCTTATACCTTTATGGTCTGAAGGTGATCAACATTAAACAGTCGCAGCTGAAATTCACTGTTATGCACATTTGTTATGAAGTTATCAAGACAAGACTGAAGCCTTGTAGGACTTTCATTTGTAAAGAAAATATCATGTTATTTTAATATAATTGCTAAGTTAATATTTTTTCTAACACCAATGATTAAGTCTCTAAAAATTGGTAAGTTCTATATTGGTATGTTCTATATATATATATATATGAATCGGTTATTTATGAAAGGGCTCTTGCTGCAAAAAGTAAACTGTTGGGAAATTTAAAAAAATTGTTTATTTTCCTAATATTTCTAAATACGACAAATTTTTCTATTCTAGTTATTTTATTCTACTGACTGCTAATAACAACGATGATTAAAAACAATTATGTTGTTTATGATGCATGATAGTGCCTATCAAAGTTGCCTGACAAAAGTCCTTCATAAAGAAAGTGCTGACAAAAGCCCATTCATAGAGGCAAAATTAAAAAATATTGCAATGATTGATTGAGACTTTATGAAGGCTATTTATCTTACATTAAGCATTGTATACACAACTGAGATTTGCTATAAAAGATACATGAGAATGGGTTTTTAACAAACACAAATTAACATTAAAATCTCATATCATTAAATTTCACAGTTCTTTTTCAACTGTAGGCCACTGAATCACCTTGTCATAGAAGAAACCATGTTCCTCAGGGGCGAACTCAATAAGCTTCTTTATATCATCCATTTTCCTTTTAGGAATAGGTATTCTTTCAGTGTATAGGTAGAGAAATGCAAGATTGTGGTAGGAAAGCTAGTCTGTATGTGTTGTAGAGGATTCTACTAATAAAAGCTGATACTGTTCCTTTCCCTTTACTTGATTGCTGGAGCGAGAATTCATGGCAGTTCGAAATAGTAAAATATTCTCTTTTTCCCTTCTTCAAATATTTGGTTTCTTCTGAAACAGTACATTTTTTATAGAACTGAGGCGACCATTTTAAAATTCAAAATATTTTCTGTTTCTACCAAATCAACACTAAACTTTCCCTGTGCTATACACGTTAATATCATTTCACATACTTCTTTTTTTATGTAACATCGGTCACATTTCCTTAATTTTCTTTTGACAAGGCCAAAGACTCTGTCACAGGGCAGATAAGAGTGGCCCCTTAATGGTAGTCTGTACACAATCTTTTTGAATCTTCCACTGTCTGGAAGAGAAAGTAGAAACCTAATCATTGTGTGATTTTTGTTTTGACCTGTACAGTTCTCACTGTACAGGTACAATTCATCAACATTTCCTGGTATATTATCATTGATACACTTCATTATAAAAGACAAAACCTCATTGCTGCCCTTTCCTGCAACCCCCTGGTGGTACAAGCAAATCAATGCTGTGTCAGTACTGCTGTCGTGGATACAAAATGGATTTTTATAAATTATTATTTCGTTTGGCATCAAGGATACATTACTTGAATTGAACAGCAATGATGTTACTGGTAACACAATATGCATATACTACAAATAAAATAGATTACATTCATTTATGGTAATAAAAGTGTTAGATTAGATCGATAAATCAGTAATATACATATGGATAAAAACACTAGGATGAGTTACATGTAAAAGAGAAAAATGTGGTTTTTATAAACAGTAATATTGACAAACAGAGCTTAAAGTTGTAATAAAAACTATAGGTTAATATCTAAAGTATCCAGCCAGGAGATTGCTTCCTCAGAGACCTCATGTATGCTGGTCAGAGTTCCAGCATATTTCCGTAGGGGACACTCTGTGACTATGTGGTGTATTGTTTGTCGTTGGTGTCTGCAGTCATACTTGGCACTTTCAGCGATTCCCCACTTATGTTTCAAGTCCTGGCATCTTCCGTGCTTGGTGCGTATGTGATTTAGGGTGGTCCACGACCTCCTAGGTAAGGCAAAATGGATAAACTGATAACAAAGAAATGTTTGCCACGTAGTCAAAAAAAAAAAAAAAAAACACCGAAGCACAGCGTTATCATGTTCTGCACAGTACTGTTTTCTTTCACGTAATGAAGAATAAAATTTGTTACCCCGCCTTTTGTGCTTGAGTAACTGTGTAACAGCTACTCGTTTTGCTGTATCATTAAGATGAGGGTTTTTGATTAGCTTATTAAGCATCTCACACTCACAGATAGCGTCAATTTGGGGCCTTCCAAACCATTAGCTAAAATGTTCATCGAATACCTTATAATAAAAACTATATTTTACATCACGACTATGATGTTTTTCTAAGAACATGTTGTATATTTTCTTTATGTTAAGCCTTGTGTCCAAATATTCTGTTTCTTTCGACTAGTTTTTAGGGGGAATGACATAATGTGGTCTTTGATTTGGTCAGTATAATCGCGTGGAAAAGTCTTAGGGTTGTTCTGTTGTCCTCTCAAATCTCTAGGTGACTCATCTTTTAAAATTCGGTCTTTCAGTCTTCTAACTTTTTTATCCTCTATGGCATACAAGCTCAGAAACGCTGTTTCGCAGACCTTAACTCGTTGTTCACCAGCCATAACATGAAACATAAATGAGCTCACATGTTCAACAGAATGCATAGGCTTAGTAAACTCCTCTTCTTTGTTATCTGTGGGATTAGGTTTCAAAAAGACCTTACATTTCACCGGATGGGCTTCTATTAATGACTGATAAAATAAGTCTAGTTCATCCTTGCTTGGAAAGCTTCTGCCTCTGATAAGAATGTCAATTTGGTCTTCCTCAGAAAACTTGTTGAAACATTTCATTCTGCACCTACCAAATTCAGTATAAGTTAGTCTCATTTCTTTTAAAATCAGTTTAAAAATGTAAGACTTGGAGATATAGTCTAAGTTAGGGCTCACATAGAACAACAAAACGCAAGAAATTGAAGCATGGCCTACAACGCAAACCTACAGAACTGTCTAGATCTAAGGTATTTTGTAATAAATAAATCAGCATACGAGCATGGTGTCCCTGTTTTTCTTGCTTGAAAAATATTACCCTTGTAATTAATACACTCATCACCACGGATTCTTACTTTTTTTATATGATCTACTTTGTAGTTCTCGATCTTGTGAACTCCTCTTTCACGATTATCACCTTCCACGACGTCATTATCACTTTCTGACATTTTTTAGGAGCACACGAAATCTTCTTAACAACTCTTAAATTAATTTTAGGTTTAAGATATCACTTGAAACTAACCACCAACAATAACAATCACAATGAGGAGAGAGGAATACAGCTATGAACTACACAGACTAGTGAACAGAAACATATGGTTACCAGACCACCACTGCCAACCATGCTTTATTTAAGAAAGGGCTCTTGTCATTGGCACTGTGGGGTGGTGGCTATAATTTATAACTTTTAGAGATTAGATTAGTACTTGTTCCATAGACCATGAATACGACACTTTGTAATGATGTGGAATGTGTCAAGTTAATAAAAGGTGTCTATACAAGATATTAAATTACGCAAAATATTACATAACACTCAATAATTTTTTTATGTGAGGGTTGGGGAAATTACCCACTTATTATATCCAAAAATTCATCTAATGAGTAGAAGGAGTTACCATTGAGAAATTCTTTTAATTTCCTTTTAAATGCTATATGGCTATCTGTCAGACTTTTAATGCTATTAGGTAAGTGACTAAAGACTTTTGTGGCAGCATAATTTACCCCCTTCTGAGCCAAAGTTAGATTTAACCTTGAGTAGTGAAGATCATCCTTTCTCCTAGTGTTGTAGCCATGTACACTGCTATTACTTTTGAATTCACTGCTTTCCACGCCGACTTTAAGAATACACAGAAGGCACACTAAAAGATATTTTGGCAAAATCTAGTCGATCCAGGACGGTGTACACTCCTTGTGAGTTCACTATCAGTTATTACAGAAAATCTGCGTTTTGTCACAGTCCGTCTCTGACATCATCCGAGGCAGAGCGCAATCTGGCGTTTGACAGACTCAGATCTTACAGTGGCTGAGTGCAAAGTGAGCTTTACTCCTGCCTCTCGTGGTGTATTTACATGTATGCCGCAGCAGATGGCCTACGGAACACCAAGTGTCATCTGCCATATGCACATGGCAGCAGTCCCTGAGCGACCGCTTACTCGGACACATAATCTTTAATAACAAACATATGAACTACTTTAGAAGCCTTTTAATTTTTACCTGCAATCACGTAAGTCGGTTGAAATACAGAAAACGTTTCAACTGGCTTGCATAAAAACTTCGTCTTCTAAAATTTTTAGAGTGGAACTAATGGTAGATCGTTACCTCTGAACTATAACTTTAATAGACCTTGTATTGGTTGTTATTAATACTAAGATCCTAAAATTTGTTGTAGATCTATTATTTAGTAGGTTTTATCATGTGCTGTAACCAGAATATCCTAGCATTAAAATTATAGGTTCTTAATCTACTACGAATGGGTATGTTTTAGTTACAAATTTGGTTTTCATTGAATTACTCTAAAACCATTAGAGGTAGCGTAACGTGGTCTCTTAGTTATTATTTTTAGGTTTAACTGAAGTGTCATACAAATTGTTACATTTCTAAGTCCAATATTTATGCGCCTTCAGTTTTTCTTAAAATGTGGATTCTAACTATAATTTTTATTATATACTGTTGAAAATTGCACCACTTATTTTTGACATACATTGGGACATTATGAGCAAATTCTGGGTTTCTAGCTTTATTATTTAGCGCCACTTATTTTTTTCTTAGAACTATTTTTATGAAAATTATTGATTTAATTACCGTAACACTTGACATTTAAAACATTATTACATTAAAGTATATATTGACAAAGTTTGAATAAGAAATTTTGACTTTTAATTTTATACCTAATTGTATTGCAATACTTGTGCACTACATGCAGATGTGTTAAGATGACATGGCTCTACTGGCACTGAACTGGGGTAAGTCCTGGGACACTCGCTCACCTCTGTATCCCACAAACGATGCAGCACTTGTTTCACTTTATCATCCCCTATTTATTTTTGTGACAGAATTTATTCTCAAACAAAATTAAATATCTAGAAACAAGGGATGTCATTCTTGCTAACCTCTTATAAATAAAATTGATTTTTAGGAAATATGTAAATAGTACACATACAAAATAATCATTCTTATATACACATAGGAAACATGAGACAATATACTTTTACAAAATCATTTACGAAAATTAAATAAAAGCATTAATTAAAATTTTCAACAATTACAAAATTATTATATTTTTCATAAATCTTTCAATCTTTACCTGGAAAAGACATATACAAATTTTTCACTTTATGGTACTCATACTTTTTATCACAATCATAGGCCCTAATGTGGGTATCTGTACAACACTTTCACTAAATAATTAAAAAGGTGGGTGGAGAATTTACAATTTCATTCTAGTTTATTATGAAAAGGAAAGGGTATGATTCACTGAAGATCGGGTCGCCCTTACATTCATTTCCACTTCAGCTCATAGTTAGTCTTTCATGCAGCCTCCATGTGCCTGAGAAACAGATAACGCAACCTAAGCTTCTGCTCTCAATTTATATCTAAGGGAAGACAAAGCACATTTAATAATCTATTTCCTGGCAGTCATTCTAATAACTGAGATGTTGTCAGAAGTAAATTAGCAACAAGTTACATTTATTTATTAACTTATTTACACATCAAGTTCCATAGGAGCAAATTGAGGGGCAAATCTCCAAGGTCATGGAATGTGTCAGAACATGAAAGTACAACACAAAAGTAATAACAGATAAAAATAAATGTTTATGAACCCGAGAAAAATCAGTCCATAAGTTTAAGTAAACGCAATCAACAATACAGTAAGAATCAGCTTAATTTTTGAAGGAACTCCTCGACAGAACAGAAGAAGTGGCCCATGAGGAAACTCTTCAGTTTCGATTTGAAAGCGAGTGGATTACTGCTAAGATTTTTGAATTCGAGTGGTAGTTTATTCAAAAAGGATGCAGCAGTATACTGCACACCTTTATGCACAGGAGTTTAGGAAGATGCAGGTTTGATTTCTGCCAAGTATTAACTGAGTGAAAGCTGCTTATTCTTGGGAATAATCTAATATTATTAGCAAGAAATGACAGTAAGGAATGTACACTCCTGGAAATTGAAATAAGAACACCGTGAATTCATTGTCCCAGGAAGGGGAAACTTTATTGACACATTCCTGGGGTCAGATACATCACATGATCACACTGACAGAACCACAGGCACATAGACACAGGCAACAGAGCATGCACAATGTCGGCACTAGTACAGTGTATATCCACCTTTCGCAGCAATGCAGGCTGCTATTCTCCCATGGAGACGATCGTAGAGATGCTGGATGTAGTCCTGTGGAACGGCTTGCCATGCCATTTCCACCTGGCGCCTCAGTTGGACCAGCGTTCGTGCTGGACGTGCAGACCGCGTGAGACGACGTTTCATCCAGTCCGAAACATGCTAAATGGGGGACAGATCCGGAGATCTTGCTGGCCAGGGTAGTTGACTTACACCCTCTAGAGCACGTTGGGTGGCACGGGATACATGCGGACGTGCATTGTCCTGTTGGAACAGCAAGTTCCCTTGCCGGTCTAGGAATGGTAGAACGATGGGTTCGATGACGGTTTGGATGTACCGTGCACTATTCAGTGTCCCCTCGACGATCACCAGTGATGTACGGCCAGTGTAGGAGATCGCTCCCCACACCATGATGCCGGGTGTTGGCCCTGTGTGCCTCGGTCGTATGCAGTCCTGATTGTGGCGCTCACCTGCACGGCGCCAAACACGCATACGACCATCATTGGCACCAAGGCAGAAGCGACTCTCATCGCTAAAGACGACACGTCTCCATTCGTCCCTCCATTCACGCCTGTCGCGACACCACTGGAGGCGGGCTGCACGATGTTGGGGCGTGAGCGGAAGACGGCCTAACGGTGTGCGGGACCGTAGCCCAGCTTCATGGAGACGGTTGCGAATGGTCCTCGCCGATACCCCAGGAGCAACAGTGTCCCTAATTTGCTGGGAAGTGGCGGTGCGGTCCCCTACGGCACTGCGTAGGATCCTACGGTCTTGGCGTGCATCCGTGCGTCGCTGCGGTCCGGTCCCAGGCCGACGGGCACGTGCACCTTCCGCCGACCACTGGCGACAACATCGATGTACTGTGGAGACCTCACGCCCCACGTGTTGAGCAATTCGGCGGTACGTCCACCCGGCCTCCCGCATGCCCACTATACGCCCTCGCTCAAAGTCCGTCAACTGCACATACGGTTCACGTCCACGCTGTCGCGGCATGCTACCAGTGTTAAAGACTGCGATGGAGCTCCGTATGCCACGGCAAACTGGCTGACACTGACGGCGGCGGTGCACAAATGCTGCGCAGCTAGCGCCATTCGACGGCCAACACCGCGGTTCCTGGTGTGTCCGCTGTGCCGTGCGTGTGATCATTGCTTGTACAGCCCTCTCGCAGTGTCCGGAGCAAGTATGGTGGGTCTGACACACCGGTGTCAATGTGTTCTTTTTTCCATTTCCAGGAGTGTATATATTGAGAGGCCAATGTCAGATTACCCAAACTGGTGAACAGGGGTCGACACGACGTTCGTGAGCTTACACCACTTAGGGCCCGAACTGCCCGTTTCTGAGCCAAAAATATCCTTCTACAATGGAATGAGTTACCCCAAATATAATACCATACATCATAAGCGAATTAAAATAAGCAAAGTAGACAAATTCTCGTGTTGAACGATCTCTCACGTCTGATACCGTTCAGATAGTCAAAATGGCAGTATTAAGTCTTTGAACATGATCCTGAATGTGGGCTTTCCACGACAGCTTGCTATCTATCTGAACACCCACAAATTTGAACTGTTCAGTTTCACTAATGATATGCCTGTTCTGTGAGATTAAACATCAGGTTTTGTTGAATTGTGTGTTAGAAACTGTAAAAACTGAGTTTTATTGTGATTTAGCGTTAGCTTATTTTCTACAAGCCATGAACTGAGGTCGTGTGCTGCACTATTTGAAACTGAGCCAATGTTGCATACAACATCCTTTACTACCAAACTCATGCCATCAGCAAACAGAAATATTTTAGAGTTACCTGTAATACTATAGGGCATATCATTTATACACATAGGGAACAGGAGTGGCCCCAACACTGATCCCTGGGGCAGCCCCCACTTGACAGTACCCCACTCAGACCCCATTTCACAGCTGTTATCAACATTGTGAATAATGACCTTTTGCTGCCCATTGCTAAACTAAGAATTGAACAAATTATGAGCTACTCCCCGTATTCCATAATGGTCCAACTTCTGGTGCAAAATTTTGTGATAAACACAATCAAATGCCTTAGTTAAATAAAAAAATACGCCAAGCCTTCGAAACCTTTTGTTTAGCCCATCCAGTACCTCACAGAGAATAGAGAATATAGCATTTTCAGTTATTAAACGACTTCTAAAGCCGAACTGTACATTCGACAGCAAATCGTGTGATATAAAGTGATCAATTATCCTTACACACACAGCCTTTTCAATAACTTTTGCAAGCACTGATGGCATAGAAATAGGTCTAAAATTATCTGCATTATCCCTTTCTCCCTTTTTATAAAGCGGCTTTACTACAGAGTACTTTAATCATTCAGGATACTGACCATCCCTAAAGGAAAAATTACAAATATGGCTATATATTTGTAAACATGTGCAGCACAGTACTTTAATATTCCGCTAGACACTCCATCATAACCATGAGAGTCCTTAGTCTTCAGTGATTCAATTATTGACTCAATCTCCCTCTTGTCTGTATCACAGGGGAGTATTTCAGACATCAGTCTTGGAAAGGCATTTGCGAAGAGAGTTATATGATTCCTTGTAGAAACTAAATTTTTATTTAATGCACCAGCAATGCTCAGAAAATGATTGTTAAATACTGTACATATATCCGATTTATCAGTAACAGAAATATTTTTACTGCAAACTGACTTTATATCGTCAGCCTCGCACTGCTGATCAGACACTTCCTTCACAACTGACCATATGATTTTAATTTTATCCTGTGGATTGGCTATTCTATTTTCATACCACATACTCTTTGCCTTCCCAATAACATTTTTAAGCACATTAGAATACTGTTTGTAATGGGCTACTGTAGCTTTATTGTGACTACTTCCAGCATTTTGATATAATTCTCGCTTTGTTCTACAAGATATCCTTATCCCACTAGTCAGCCACATGGGCTGCCATTTACTGCTAGTATCCTGTTTAGAACGTTCTAATGGAAAGCAACTTTCGAAGAGCATAAGAAATGTGTTAAGGAAAGCATTGTATTTATCATCTATGTTATCGGCACTATAAACATCCTGCCACTCTTGTTCCTTGACAAGGTTTAAAAAACTCTCCATTGCTGTTGGATTAACATTCCTACATAGTTTGTGATTAAATATGACATTGGTTTGAGTATAAAAGTCTTTCAGTGTTAAAATTTGTGGCTCATGGTCTGAAACGTCATTCACCCTTTTACTAACACAGTGAAGTAATGAAGAATGAGTAAAAATATTGTCTATGGCTGTGCTACTGTTCCCCTGCACCCTAGCTGGAAAAAACACAAATCTGCATCAGATCATATGAATTTACAAGATCTACCAACATCCTTTTTTTGCACCATCAAATACAAAATTAATATTGAAGTCACCACATATAACTAACTTCTGGTACTTCCCACAAAGTGAATCAAGAATTTACTTATTTATTTATTTATTTAACCTGGCAAGATTAGGGCCATCAGGCCCTCTCTTACATCTAACCAGACATTCTACTTATTTTACATTCATATGTTTTATTAGGCATGTTTAACTACATCTAGTACAATAAGTGAAATAAACAATTACAAAGGCACACTTGGAAAAATACATACATATACAGTTTATATTCATAGATGATAAGTACTGTTATAATTAGACATTGTGAAAGAGACAGATTTTAGATCGGAGTGCTAGCAGGAAGGAGTATGAGGGAGACCGATGGTGAAGGGAGGAGAAGAATAGAGACATGATGAAACATTACTAAGGAAATATAAAGGAAAAGAAGGCTGTGTGGCTAATAGAGATAGATGAAGAGGAAGAAGATAAAGGAGCAAGATAGGAGACACTAGCTTTTCTATTTGACAGATGGGAGGATTGGCCTTGTACATCAATTTTGTGGAAAACTTTAAGAGGATGATAGTAGGAAATGGTTAAACTTCTTCTTAAAAGAGGTAAGGGACTGAATTTTGCGCAAGGTAAGGGGCAGTTTGTTCCAGAGGCGGACAGCGGCAACTGAGAAGGAGTTTGCAAAAGTTTTTGTTTTGTGAGTGGGCACAGTCAGGATTCCAAATAACAGTGACCTTGTGTTTCGATTATGATGGCATAAAAGGTTTTTGATCTCTGAAGGAAGCTACTGGGGTGCTTGCGCTACGAGGAGTAGGTGAAGTAGACATAGTATGTGGTAGTCACGCAATTTGTCCAGCCACAGCCACCCTAGCTGGGACTATGAAGCACTAACATGATCATATCGGCGAATGATGCTGGTGCAACGCACATAGGCATTCATGGTTAATTCTAGCTGTCTTTTGTTTTCACTACTCTTGCCTTGTTGAATTACATCACAATAGTGGAGATTCGGTAGAACGAGTGCTTGCATGAGCTGGCATTTCACGTCCTGTGGAAATACATTCCGAAACTTTTTGAGAGCATAGAGACAAGCGGACGTCTTACAGCACACTAAAACTGTACTCTCCACCCAGTTGAGATGCTCATCCAACGTTACACCCAAGTTCTTAACTATTTTCTGATATGGTATTGGAATACTGTCGAGCAGGATAGGAGGCAGCCGTTCGCGGAAATCTGAGCTTATTAATTTCTGATGGGCTATTAAGATTACTTGTGTCTTTTTTGCATTCAGTTTAAGCCCCAGGTTTTTCGCCCATATCACTACTAAAGACAGATCATCATTCATCTGAGCGATTGCAGTGTTTATATCTCCAGGTCTGATGTTTAGGTAGAGCTGGAGGTCGTCAGCATAGAAATGATTTTTACAGGAGGATAGAACCGGCGAAATATCATTGACATATAAAGAAAACAAAAGTGATCCTAAGACTGATCCTTGTGGCACTCCCAAGGAGACATGTTTCCAGGAAGATTTTTCATTTACGCTGACAACACATTGCTGTCTGTCTTTTAAGTAGCTTTCAAACCGTCTCATTGCACTATCTGAGAAATTAAGCTGGTGCATTTTCTGAGCAATATGTCAAAGTTAACAGTGTCAAAAGCTTTGCTGAAGTCTAGTAGAGTCAATATTGTTGCCTTTCAGCTGTCGATGGCATACTTCAGTTCATCAGTTACTTTAATTAGAGCAGTGTTTGTGCTGTGGTGTTTACAGAAACCGGATTGAATTTTGTCATATAGGCTGAATTCATGCAGGCGTTCAGTGATTTGAATATGAACAATATATTCAAGTGCTTTGGATGCAGCAGGCAATATGCTAATTGGTCGGTAATCAGTAGGTAGTTTCAGGGTTTTCGATCTTATTATTGCTATGATTGTAAAATTTGTTATAGCTCCATTGTTTAGTAGGTTTTATCATGTGCTGTAACCAGAACTTCCTTAAAATTACATGTATTTAAGCTATTACAAAAGGGTATGTTTTAGTTACAAATCTGGTTTTCATTGAACTACTCGAAAACTATTAGAGGTAGCGTGACGTAGTCTCTAGGTTATTATTTTTAGGTATAACTGACGCATCATACAAATTGTTACATTTCTAAGTCCAATATTTAGCTCCTTCAATTTTTCTTAAAAATGTGCATTCTGACTATAATTTTTATTCTATCCTGTTGAAACTTGCACCACTTATTTTTGACATATATTGTCACGTTAAGACCAATTTCTGGCTTTCTAGATTTATTGTTTAGCCCCACGTATTTTTATTTTTATGAACATTATTGATTTAATAACTTTAAACTTGACATTTAAAACGTTATTACATTAAAGTATATGTTGACAAAGTTTGAATAAGAAATTTTGACTTTTAATTTTATACCTAATTGCCGTGCAATATTTGTGCCCTACATGCAGACGCTTTAAGATGACATGGCTCTACTAGCGCTGAACTGGGGTAAGTGCTGGCACACTCGCTCGCCTCTCTATCTGTTTTACTTCATCACCCCCTATTTATTTTTGTGAAAGCATTTATTCTTGAACAACATTAAATATCTAGAATCAAGATATGTATTTGTAGCTGATCTCGTTCAAATAAAATTAATTTTTATAAATTATCTAAATACTACACATACAATATAATCATTCTTATATACACGTAGGAAACATTATATAATTGACTTTTACAAAGTCATTTACGAAAATTACATGAAAAGATAAAATAAAAATTTCAACAATTACAAAATTATTATATTTCTTATATAACTCTTTCAGTCCTTGCCTGAAAAAGGAAGACATATAAATTTTTCACTTTATGGTACTCACACTTTTTATCACAATCGTAGGTATCATGGGTATCTGTACAACAATTTCACTAAATAATTATAAATTATCATGGAGAAATTACAATTTCATACCACTTTACTATGAAAAGGAAAGGATATGATTCATTGAAGATTCGGTCGCCCTTGCGTTCATTTCCACTTCAACTCTTAGTTAGTCTTTCATGTAGCCTCCATGTGCCTGAGAAACAGGTAACACAACCTAAGCTTCTGTTCTCAACTTATATCTAAGAGAAACAAAGCACATTTTTATAATCTATTTCCTGGCAGTCATTCTAATAACTGAGATGTTGTCAGAAGGAAATTAGCAACAAGTTACATCTGAGAAAAACTAGGCATTTTGCTATATAATTTAGTCTGAATCATAAATTCTGCATTTATGCTTTTCCTTTTTTTCATAAATCATAGTTTTTATGTATTCAAGTTACATTTATGTTCTTAATTAGTGACTATTTAGCTAATCTGCGAATTGTTTTATTACTTGAGATGCTGCTTTAACTTAGAAGATTGAGTAACCTTTGCAAGTTTAACTTTCGTTTGGATCAATTATCATATGGATTAGTACACTAAAGAAGTCATTTGTTTAACAGCACTTACTTTGCTTTGTTGTACACATCATTAAAAGCTGTTTTTATTTTCAACATATCGATATTTTATGATCTGCATTTCCCACCATATTTGTAGGCTTCTGTTGTCTATTTTTATCAATCAAATTTACCATTTGCCTTAAGTAAGATTAAGCATTTCTCCACCATTTTAGGAGATGCGAGGGAAATTATTCATCAATCATCCATTTAATCATATATATATCAGCTTACTGACTTTATTTCTCCAGTTTCTCCATTTTCATAATGCATATATTTCGCCGCCTCTTTCTCCCTTTTTCTCTTTTTCAGCCTACAGCCCTTATTACTTATTTACACATTTGCTGTGATCCTCACACAATTTCCACATATCTCTCTTTAAATAATGTTAAAACGCTTCGACTTGCCTCTAGGGGCACTACATTCTTACTCTTTCTTCTCTTCAGACAACCTTACTCCCGCTAAAATCATTACTCTTTAGATTCTAATGAATTAGATTTAGGCCTTTCCATCTTCAATAACTCCTCTTCATACAAAGTGTCTCTCTATTTTTGTAGTTACTAACACTTTTCATGGATCTTATTTCTATTTATTTATCTTTAGCCACGTTTTCCTCTTATTTCTGCACAAAAGTTACTTCTGCAATCTAACTGTGACAATCCTTAGAAAGTCATCATTTGGATTGAGTCATGTCAGGAATCAATTATTTACTGGGAAGACTATTCACTAGGAAGATTACTTACTAGGAGGACCTTATAACCTAATAGAATATATACAATATGAAGACATATTTGGTTCTTACTTACTGTGATAGAACTGAAGGGAATAAAACTTGAAATGGAAATAAAGTTTCATTCAGCTGCGACTGCACAGTTCGCCAAACTGTGTATCCGTCATAGAGTGGCAGACGCCCTACAGTAACTAATTACTGTTATTTTTAAGTCGCTTTCCTATCATCCTGAATGGTCCTTTATGCCCTTGCATAAAATTCTTCTTTTTAAATCTTTAGTTAGTTTTTAATTTTACTAGCTTTTTAATGTTAAAACTAGAAGAAAAAAACTTTTGTGTAGTGCCTCCTCTTCCATTTCTCACTTTATGCATTAGAATATGGCACTTTACTACTGAATTCACTATTTTTCTGCAGATATTCATCATTCCTTATTACTGTAATAGGCAGTGCCCTTGCTTTATTACTACTGCCTCTTTGCTTATACGGAAACTGTTCAATTGTTACTTTATTTATGTTCACTGATATCAATACCTCATGCTGTACAGGGCTAGAAAATTTTCCAGTAGGATTTATTATTCTTAAACCACTTTCTTTCATGTCAGCTAGTTTATTCTGATCAGGAATAGCTTCACTACCACTATCAAGAATACAATGCTGTGTTACTTCACAGGTGTCACTTTCTATAATAAGGTAGGTTAATTTAGTCTGAACAGGTCCCTCACAGACATCTTCTAATGAATCACTTTCAACCTGTTTTCGCGCTAAAGTAGTTTTCGTCAGTTACAAGTAGACTAAAATATCGGGGTTCATCAATCTCTACATTTTTAGCTTTTTTTTTAGGCTGTCCACTAACTTTAAATCAAAGCACTTGACGACTCCCTCTACTTCTGCTTGCTGCACGTCAGCCAAACTATCCTCTAACTTTGAGCAACTGTGTCCCTGCACAACATTGCTGCTTATAATACTGTTGCCAGCTTTCACCGTTTGTGGCAAGTCAATACATCTATTAGGTTCCTTAACCTCATACTATTATTACCCTGTACATTCATCAATTCCTCCTCTTTAAAACTTTGCAAAACTAATTCTACTTCCGCTACCGCAACTTAAGCTATTAGATTGCCATCATTGTCGAAGATGTAATCTTTTACCTCACCCTCGTCCATCTACATCTACATCTACATGGTTACTCTGCAATTAAGTCTTAAGTGCCTGGCAGAGGGTTCATCGAACCATTTTCATACTACTTCTCTACCTTTCTACTCTCTAATGGCATGTGGGAAAAAGGAACTCCTAAATCTTTCCGTTCGAGCTCTAATTTCTCTTATTTTATTATGACGATCATTTCTCCCTACGTAGGTGGATGTCAACAAAATATTTTCGCGTTCGGAAGAGAAAGTTGCTGATTGAAATTTCGTAAATAGATCTTGCCGCAAAGAAAACTGCCTTTGTTTCAGTGACTGTCACCCCAACTCTCGTATTATATCAGTGACACTCTCACACCTATTGCGCGATAACACGAAACAAGCTGCCCTACTTTGTACTTTTTCGATGTCCTCCGTCAATTCTACCTGGTAAGGATCCCACACCACTCAGCAGAGGACGGACAAGTGTAATGTAAGCTGTCTCTTTAATGGGTTTGTCGTATCTTCTAAGCGTTCTGCCAACAAAGCGCAGTCTTTGTTTCCCCTTCCCCACAGCCCGCATCTCGTGGTCGTGCGGTAGTGTTCTCGCTTCCCACGCCCGGGTTCCCGGGTCCGATTCCCGGCGGGGTCAGGGATTTTCTCTGCCTCGTGATGGCTGGGTGTTGTGTGCTGTCCTTAGGTTAGTTAGGTTTAAGTAGTTCTAAGTTCTAGGTGACTTATGACCACAGCAGTTGAGTCCCATAGTGCTCAGAGCCATTTGAATTTGAACCATTTGAACCCTTCCCCACAATATTATCTATGTGGTCTTTCCAATTGTAATTCCTCGGTATTTAGTAGAACGGACAGCCCTTAGATTTGTGTGATTTATCGTATACCCAAAATATAAAATAAACGCAAAATATATCTATTTAAAACAGTAGATATAATTTCGCTTGGTGCCTTCCTAAGAGAGAGAGTCTCCATTCCTTCCAAGCTAATTATGTTTATTTTAGTACCCATGTGGATGACCTCACACTCTTTTTGTCTAGTGCCGATTGCCACTTTTCGCACCGTACTGAGATTCTCTCTAGAGCATTTTGTAATTGGAATTGAACCTTGCGTGAATGTCTGAAAAGCTAATCAGTTGCATATCACAGCATCTTCTTCCTGTCGGTTAACTTTCGCGTCTGTAGCACGTCAATTTCGTGGTGTACCAATTTTAATGATGATTTTACTAGAAGGTAACTTATAGCGTCATCTGCAAACAATCTAAGGGGGCTGCTCAGATTATCACCTACATCATTTATGTAAATCAGGAACAGCAGAGGGCCTATGACACTACCTTGCATAACGCCAGATATCACTTCTGTCCTACTCGATGATTTACCGTCTATCACTATGAACTGTGACCTCTCTGAGAGGAAACCAGGAATCCAGTCACACAACTGAGACGATACTGCATATGCACACAATTTGATTAACAGTCGTTTGTGAGGAACGGTATCAAAAGCCTTCTGGATATCTAGGAATAGGGAATCAATCTGAGATCCCTTGTCGACACCACTCATTACTTCAAGGGAATAAAGAGCTAGCTGTGTTGCACAAGAACGATATTTTCTGAATCCGTGTTGGTTATATATCAATAAGTCATTTTCTTCAAGGTGATTCATAACGTTCGAGCACAGTATATGCTCCAAAATCCTACTGCTAATTGAGGTCAGTGATATGAGTCTGTAATTCAATGGGTTACTCCTATTTCCTTTCTTGAATATTGGTGTGACCTGTGCTACTTTCCAATCTTTAGGAACAGACCCTTCGTCAAGTGAGCGGTTGTGCAGGATTGCTAAGAAAGCCGCTATTGTGTCTGCATACTCTGAAAGGAACCTGATTGGTATACCATCTGGACCGGAAGACATGCCTTTCTTAAGTGATTTGAGTGGGATCACAATACCTAAGATATCTATTTTTATGTCACTCATGCTAACAGCTGTTTCAGTTTCGAATTCTGGAATATTTACTTCGTCTTCTTTCGTGAAAGAATTGTGGAAAACTCTATTTAGTAACTCCGCTTTAGTGACACCATCATCGGTGACATTTTCATCGTTATCACGCAGTGAGGTTATTAACTGTTATTTGCCCCTGGTGTACTTTACATAGGAGCAGAATCTCTTTGGGTTTTCTACCATATTTTGTGACAATGTTTCATTGTGGAACCTAGTAAAAGCATCCCGCATTGATGTCCGCACTAAATTTCTAGCTTCCGTGAAACTTAGCCAGTCTTGGGGATTTTGCGTTCTTCTGAATTTGGCATGCTTTTTTCGTTGCTTCTGCAACAGTGTTCTTACATGTTTTGTGTACCATGGTTGATCAGTCCCGTCTCTTATTAACCTATGCAGTATGAATCTATCTATTGCTGTTGATAGAGTATCTTTGAATTTGAGCCATATCTGGTCTACGCTTACATAATTAGCTTGGTTCAAATGGATCAAATGGCTCTGAGCACTATGGGACTTAACATCTGAGGTCATCAGTCCCCCAGAACTTGGAACTACTTAAACCTAACTAACCTTACTCCTGCATCTCGGAGTGTATTTATGTATGTTCCACAGCGGATGGCCAAGGGGACACCAGCTATCATCTGCCTTACGCACACGATAGCAGTCCCTAAACAACCGCTTTCTCAGACACATAATCTTTAATAACAAAGTTATGGATTAATTTAGAATCTTCTTAATTTTTACCTGTATTCAGATAAGTCGGTTGAAATACAGAAAAAGTTTCAACTGGCTTGCATAAAAACTTTACCATCTAGAATTTTTAAAGTGGAGCTAACGGTAGATCGTTATCTGTGAACTATAACTTCAACAGACCTCATATTGGTTATACTATGATTCTAAAATTTGTTATAGCTCTATTATTTAGTAGATTTTATCATGTGCTGTAACCAGAATTTGCTAGCATTAAAATTACAGGTACTTAATTGGCTACAAATAGGTATGATATAGTTACAAATTTGGTTTCCATTGAATTACTCGAAAACTATAAGAGGTAGCGTAACGTGGTCTCTTAGCTATTATTTTTAGGTTTAGCTGAAGCATCATACACATTTTTACATTTCTAAGTCTAATATTTAACGCCTCTAATTTTTCTTAAAAATGTGGATTTTGACTATAATTTTTATTCTGTCCTGTTGAAAATTGCACCACTTATTTTTGACATACATTGGCAAATTATGAGCAAATTCTGGCTTTGTAGCTTTATTATTTAGCGCCACTTATTTTTTTCTTAAAACTGTACTTTTATGAAAATTATTGATTTAATTATCTTAAGACTTGTCATTTAAAACGTTATTATAATGAAGTATATGTTGACAAAGTTTGAATAAGAAATTTTTACTTTTAATTTTATACCTAATTACGCTGCAATACTTGTGTGCTACGTGCAGACGTGTTAAGGTGACGTGGTGATACTAGCAGTGAGCTGGGTTAAGTCCCGGCATACTCGCTCGCTTCTGTATCTCACAAATGATACAGTGCTTGTTTCGCTTCAACACGAGCCGTTTCATAACTAGACACATATTTGCAATGGTTGTATCTTGAAAAGAGTTGATGTGAGGATGAATCACCACGCAGCTGATGCTATGTGGCCGTGTGAACGACTGTATTTTCATACCCCCTAAGAATCTAAATAAATCATAGTTTTCAAACTTGGTGTACTACTTTTTGTTATTCAGTAGAAGATCTCATAAAAATTACAGCTTTCGAACTATTATAGTTTCGGAGATTGATCAAATTACCTAAAAACCATAAAACCGACACTTGGGTGCAAAATTCAGTTATGGACAATAACCGTTTGTCTTTTGTTAATAATTGAAATTATAACCAAAGTTCTAAATGAGTAGAATTACTTAATTGGGATTTTTATTTTCAAAAACTTTAATTATTTCGCAGAACGTAGTGCGAAATTCATGAAAAATTAATATTTGTTTATTATGTTGTTGTGGGAATAAATGGGAATGAATGAGAGTATGTATGTGGGATGTACGTAAAATCTGATATTACTTTCTGTAAAACATTACAGAAACGGATATCGGGAAAGCTGTATTGTACCCACATTGCTGACGACGTATGTCAAGGTGTGATTGCTTTTGTAAGAAGGCAGCCAGAATATCAGTCAGAAGTGTAAGCGGTTTCTAAATTAATTTCCAGATTATTTTTCTATTGGTCTTTTTGTTAAACATTAAATTAGCATTTGCATTTGGAATGACGTCAATGACTTTCTGTTTAGTGATTGGCTAAGGCAAGTTTTGCTGCGAGAATGATCTAGATGGATCATTCTGATTGGTCAGTCAGACTTATCAGCCAATCAGAATTAAGACGGTCCCGCGCACCGAAAATTAGATATGCAGAGTGTGGGGAGGCATCCAGAGAGTCGATCGCCAGCTGTCGGATGTGAAATGTCATGGGAAATTTCATGGTGCTCATTATGTGTAAAATGAAGAAATATTGAGTTCGCGCATTCAGTAGAGTCGTGACTAAAGCTATCGCAGTTACGAGCATTTTGATGAAAGTTTGAAGTTTCTGGGTTGTTTTGTTGGAAAGCTGCTAGCGTGTGAACTTTCGGCCTTAGTGAAAATTCCGCGTGGCATATTTTGTATTCATTTATGGAGTATTTGGCGAGCACATCTTTTATGTAAGACCACTGAATGTGACTGAATGTAGAACTCGAAAATAGTGGTGAATCAGAGACTGTGTGACCGCAAACATGAACAGGTCAGACTTGTGTAGATTTCTGACTGCTTTGTGTGTGAAATTTGTTGTTTGACTAGGAACTGAGAATGATAGGATAGTACCTCATTAAATGTGGACTTGACAGCCATGAACGTGTTTTCTTAAACAATAAATATTACTGGTCTTGAAATCTTAGGACGCGTATTTCAGTCAAAAATACACCATATTACCGCCCAAAATGTTGATAAATAGGAACATTCAGGAACTGTTCCCACGACTAGAGTTATGCGGACTCTGCTGGGTAGGTATTAGGCGACATTTTCTGCAATGCTGCTTTTTCGCCGTCTATTAAGTTCCTGCGATTGCAGAGTGAAGGGACGTCGAGCGGAAGCTGTACTGAGGTAGGTTGACATTTAATAAGAGCATTCAATGCTTTCTACTTGATCATTTATATACGACGTAAATAATAATGGTCCTATGATACTTCCTTTCTTCCCATGTAATAAGCCCAGTCTTGTCTGAAATATATAATGTATCACTAACTCAAGGCATTTTTCCAGAGAGAGTGATATATATAAGAAAGGTGATAAGAGAGATGTCAATAACTACTGTTCATGTTTCACTGCTGATATCATTCTCCAAAATTTTTGAGAAGATGATGTACTCTAGAAGAGTACCTCACCTCAGTAACAATAGAATCACAGTTGGGGTTTCAGAAGCTTTGCTCTATTGAGAATGCCATTTACAGATTCACTCAGCAGATTTTACAAGAATTTAGTAATAAAAAGCACTGATTGGTATTTTCTGCTACCTCTCTAAGGCATTTGACTGTGAATCACAATGTTCTCCTACATAAATTGACGTTTTATGGGACTGATGATATACCCAAGTGATGGCTAATGTCATATCTAACCAAAAGAATGCAGAAAGTTGTACTTAATCATTCAGCCAATATAGTCCAGGGTCATGATTCTGACTGGGAAGAAATCATGTCTGAGATTCCCCAAGGTTCAATCTTAGATCTACTACTGTTCCTCATACATGTAAACAATATTCCATCTCGTATACAACGAGCAGAATTAGTTCTTCTTCAGATGACGCTAGTATTTTAATCAATCTGAGCATACATACAGAAACAGAAGAAATGGTCAACAAAGTTCTTGAAATTATTATTGACTGATTTGCTGTGAATAGTCTCACCGTCAGTTTTAAAAAGACACAACATATTCAGTTCTGCACATCTAGAGGTACTACATCAGTGATAAGTGTGACACATGGCGAGGTATGATAAATAGGGTGAAAACATCTAAATTCTTAGGGGCCCACGTTGATGAAGATTTAAATTAAAAGAAAAACACATTTTGGAGCTCCTAAAGCAACTTAGTTCAGCCACATTTACGCTGACAATCATTGCAAATCTTGGGGACAGACAAGTCAGTTAGTTGAAATATTTCACATATATTCGTTCGATAAATGGGAATCTAAAAGTAGCTCTGAGTACTATGGGACTTAACATCGGAGGTCATCAGTTCCCTAGAACTTAGAACTACTTAAACCTAACTAACCTAAGGACATCACACACATCCATGCCCGAGACAGGATTCGAACCTGCGGCTGTACCAGTCACGCGGATCTGGACTGAAGCACCTAGAACCTCTTGGTAACTGCAGCCGGCCAATGTAAATCTATTCATGTGCCGGTGATGAGGATGAAATAATGATGAGGACAGCACAACACCCAGTCCACAAGTGGAGAAAATCTGCAACCCAGCCACGAATCGAACCCAGGCCTCCTGCATGGGAGGCAAGCGTGTTACCATCCTGCTAAGCAGGCGGACATTCATTCGATAATGACATATAGAATTACATTCTTGGGTAACTCATCTTTAAGAAAGAAAGTCTTCATTGCACAAAAACATACTGTAAGAACAATATGTGGTGCTCACCAACAATCGTCCTGTAGACATCACTTTAAGGAACTACTACTTCACTACTGCTTCACAGTATATTTATTTCCTCATGATGTCAGTAGTAAATGATGATCTATAGTCCAAAAGGAACGATGACGCACATAATTACAATACCAAAAGGAAAAACGACATTTATTACTCCACATTAACGTTTTCTTTAGCACATAATGGATACACAATACTGCAACAAAAATTTCCACGAGACTCAGAGGGCCACAGACACGGGTTCACAGGTAGATGCTGTGTTTCTTGACTTCTGCAAGGCATTTGATACAGTTCCCCACACTCGTTTAATGAATAAAGCAAGAGCAAATGGACTATCAGACCAATTGTGTGATTGGATTGAAGTGTAACAGGATGACTAGAGTGGGTGACGTGGTCAGGGGTTGGGTTGGGGTTGGGTTGATTGGGGGAAGAGACCAAACAACTAGGTCATTGGTCTCATCGGATTAAGGAAGGAAGTCGGCCGTGCCGTTTCAGAGGAACCATCCCAGCATTTGCTGGGTAGAAGAAGGTGGCAGTTTTTAGCAATCTTCCTCTTTATTGTTGGTTCTTACAATACATTTTCTGGTAGTTCAGCACCACCGCTCGTGTCGTGGTGGAGACTAGAGTCCTGCATGACCGAGTAAGCGAGCACAAAATACGAGATGGGGCGAGCACACCCTAACTGGATAGGCTGCCCGCATTAGTTCTTGTATCCGAGCATAGACGCTGTGACCGAGTATGTAGCACGTAACTTCAAACACGTTACACGTATCATTTTCCGCTTTAGATTGCAGCCAGTACGTGCTTCTCATTTGTGGTGTGTCTCCCTCTGTAATCATGCAGCTCGTGGAAGCCAGTGCAGTAAGACGTAAGACTGAAACCAATGTTTACACACTGAAGAAAGGGGAAGCTCTAAAAAGTCAAGTACGGAGTACATTTCTGCGTCTACTGGGTACGTATCGTGCATAAACTGCTCCACATTGTGTTTCCAGTCGGGAACCACTCATTTAAAGAAACACAGTTGCAAGAAACCTCACAAAGATACAGCTCCTTTAGGGATACCGGCAGTAATAAAAAATAGTATTACCGCAAAGTGTGTTGCAATGTGTGCTGAAGATAAGAGACCTTTTAATGCTGCTTCCTATGAAGGTTTCAGAGAACTAGGCCAAGAATTAATACACCTAGGTGCGCATTATGGAGACGTTAACGTAGCAGATGTCATGCCACGCTCCCCTACTATAAACAGATATGTCAAAGAACAAGATGATGCAATACGAAACAGCATAATGCTTTCTGTTATTTTGGAAGTTATTAATGTAACATGTGCTACGACAGTTGACATGTGGACTGATTCGCATAATCAGGTGCACTATTTGACGCTTACAACGCATTACATTAACACAAATTTGTCTCTTGTGAACAATATTTTATTTACAACAAAATTCCCGGACGTTAACAAGACGGGAGTAAATATTACGAAACAAATTGAAGAGAGGATGGCTGATTGGGTCATTGCACCGGACATGTTGCACAGTTTTGTTTTTGTCTCCGACCAGGATGCCAATGTAATAAAGGCTTTGGAAAATCACGAAGGGATTCCTTGTGCTGCTCATTGTATAAACACAGCACTTAGCCATACTGTCGATGAAGGTACCTTCTTGTTAAATCATGCCCCGAACATTGCATCAACAATAAATACTGCAAAATGCATTTTAAGTTACATTAAGAAAAGTGTCCTCTGCTCGTCTTTGAAATCATCGTTGAAACAAGTGGTCTGCACACGCTGGAACAGCTTGTGCACTATGTTGGAATCCTTATACACTCAGTATAACGAAGTTGCTGCTTTGCTGACGGAAAAGGACTCCGCTTACAGATTGAAATGATATGATAATGAGCTTGCAGGAAAAATTGTGCATTTTCTGAGAACATTTAAAGAGCCCACAGATGAATTAGAAGACGAAAAAGAACCGACAATCCAGTTAGTTCTTAGCCGGTTTCACAAACTGCAACAAATTTGCAGTGTCAATGACACTGACTGTCAGGTGACTAATTACTGCAGTTAAAAGCACTGTTTCATTATGATACGCGATAGTTTTATAATTAACTAGCGTAATTGATGTGTACTAACATATGTATTTCTTAACAGGAGGTACAAAGGATTAAAAATCGAGCCTTGACTTTCGTTTGTGAGAAGATTGTGATCATTTGTATGTGGCAAGTTACGTCAGTAAATGTTTAATGTTCTGTGTATGCTTCCTTTATGAAGATGGTTGTCTTCTAGATTACAGGAACAGCACTTATTTAATGTTTCCTGTTAATGAAAGGAAAAATGTATCTTCTGTTTGGAAATGAGACTCGTCTTATATCCGCCATTGTATTGAAATATCATTTTACTTTTCAAGTGCTTTACGAATTTAGCTGTGTCACGTACCCGTTCTTGGAAACGTTACTTTTGTGTTAAAAGAGAGAGAGACAGAGATAAATACATTGTGTGTGTGTGTGTGTGTGTGAGAGAGAGAGAGAGAGAGAGAGAGAGACAGAGAGGCGTTAGATTTGTACAGTACAGTGCAGCGAGCCGGGGCGAGGCGAGGTGAGACGTCAGCAGTGACCGGTCACGCTCGGTTATCCGCGTGTCCGGAATCCGGACGACAGACATGGGGCGAGTACGTGACCGAGCCGAGTCGTGTGGGGCCGGACACGAGCGGCTCGGTCCCCCAGTCAACAGGCGAGCCGTGACCGGTCAAACACTGAGCGCTGCAGCACTCTAGTGCGCGCCGCCTGGGGAACGTGACGCCGTGCTCGGTCAGCGGCTGCGCAGGCACTAGGAGGTTAGCAGCACGAGGCCTGCCCCAGCGCCCCTCCTGCAGATGCAGTGGCTCGTGACGACGCCGGGAGTCGCCGGTGCAGCAGCGGGCAACGCTCTCCGCCGGCCGGTCCTCGGGGACAGCGTCACTGATGACGACGACGTGACAGCGACCGAACGCCCAATCGGTCGAACCGAATGCCGACGCCCACCTCTCATGCCCATAATTAGTCCAGACCGCTGCTGAATCCCTCCGGTTATGCAGCACCGTGTTCATTAGAATGTTCTTGATGAGTTGGCTAACACGACTGCACAACACGCAGCCCGCGCCTCCGTAATTCTGCTAATGCTGCATTCTGGCTGTTGATGGCTGCCACACACGTACACAAATACCGACGCTTGTTGCAAAACTGTGTCCCTGCATAACGTGCTGGCCAGCCTTCGTCTGCCGTCTGCCGTGAGGCTGGCACACTGCGCACTGAAACACACTAAATCACAATTTCGCACCATATTTCCAAGCAATAACCCCTTGTCCTCTACAATTAATCCTTCATACAAAAAGAATTCGTCCCCGAATTCAACCAAAAAGTCAAAACAACTACAGTTCTCTTCACAAACACCACAAAATGCGATTGATTCACTATTTACACTGTGTTCATTCACTTCTATCCTCAGTCTAATCTTTGTTCATCAACATTACTCAGTGTTCTGCTGCAGTGCCTCACAATTGTTCAGTGATTTTGTCTGGACCCTTAGGTTAAAGGTTGGAAGGGGCAGGATTTGGGCTACCTTCCTCTTGAGCCGATAGTACACTAATCCTACAACAAAAATAAAAATACAGGTGACAGTGGTTGATGATCCAATAACTAATAAGCGTTGCTTATGCTCATTTCGGTACTCATGCACTCATTGAAAAAGATGTTCCATAGTTATACGTCCATCCTGAGCTGCTAGCATGCGGTCCAAAGAGGCGAGTAAAGTCGGGTCTAATGTGCTATTCAAAAGAGTGATATTTTCTTTTGTGACGAATCGCACCGGTTGGTCGGGTACATAGATCAATGTGCGTCTGTTATGTTCATGATTGTAGCTCCAGTAATCACGGCTGGTAAACGGAAAGTTGCCCCTGAGACGTCACACTGTGTGCCGTTAATTAACAGTCCCTGCCCCTGCAATTCTATTCTTTGCGTACTCCCTTGCTTACCGTGCTCGTAACAAACGCAAATAACGACTGTGTTTTCTATTACTGAAAATACCCAATGTCGACCCACTTGCTGAAAGAACTGCACCATGCCTGCTATAATTTCCTTAGGGCACTCCGTGACTGGTTCTTGAGAGTGGAATAGAGAATACTCACAAGATTTGGGAACAGTGTGTAACAATTTCGCGGGGCAGATGGTAACTGGAACTGTTCAACAATGCAGCAAGTCTTCTGCAGTGAGTAACTCATGAGTTTGTTTGTTATGTGCCACTAACAGTATTTCCCATACGGTTAATTGTATGAATTTCTGCAAAATTTCCCACTTCACTGGATACGTGTGCAAGGCATATAATTCAAATTTACAATCCTTACATGTTAATGGTATTATGATATGAATTCTCAAGCAGGGTACCCGTCCGCATACTGGTAACAGTGGCCATTTTGTAGTATAGCGATAAATGTTTGTCTGTTAATGTCGTCAGTAGCTCCAAGGATGCGGGCAATTCCGATTGAACTTTCCGTAATCCTTCCCGAAGTTGTTCCGAAGGTAACAGTACCGGGGTTAGGTGCCCGTGCATTGCGTGCAACAAAGCCTCCTGTAGTTCCGTGGCTTCTATGCGTGCTTCCGTAATACTGTCAGCAAGAGAACGGAGCAGCTTAGCGATTATCAGCTGTGAATCGATGTTATCCAACCGGTACTTGATTATACCCAAGTCGTGATTGGTTGTGTCGGCTGTGGCCTTAATGTGGGACATCAAGGTCGCGGTCAAAACTCGCAATTTCTGCGTATTATTAACTACATTTTTCTTCGAACTCTCTAATTGGGTTGTGTGAAGATCAAGCATTCCCTGGTTGCTATGCACATTATCCTGTACCTGCTGTAGCGTTTCATTAATACTTTCAATATCTTCCGCATCAGCGGCCCCAAAAGCAGTTTTTAGGATACAGCCCCCTGCATCTAACCATCCTCTTTTCCTACGGATGTGCGGGATTAACCCTGCAGTTTGCCGCAACTGAGATTGTAAGCATGCAAAAGCTGATCGTAGTAGCTGATATTTCCCCTGTGTGACATTAAACCTTGACTCATTGGCCACCATGGAATGAAGTTCATTAAATGTATCCCCTAACTTACAGATTTCGTCTTCAACCACCCAAATATTACAGTCCACCCTTAAGGTCCATTGATGTCCGAACATAATTACGTCCACTCGTCGCGAGAACAAAATACCACTTGACATAGGATGTACCTTCAAGGCTTCAGCTAAGTTGCAACAGCAAAACAGAATAACTATGCTGAGGGATAGTTCACACCTTCCCTTTTCCCTCTTCAGCATAATCCATGACGCCGGAACTGCTGGTCTTCCCAAAAGCGTCACGCCTCCTGAGAAGCAAAAGAGAAACATCTCACATTAGCTCTTCCTTTTTACGCATGGCCTATGAGCATAGTAGCATGTCTGATCGCTTCCACAATTAACTGGGTTCTCTTGTTTATCTACTGCTTTTTTATTCTTTTGTTAGATTCATCTTTCTCTCCAAGTTCCTCAAAATTCCCCTTGAAAGGCGTAATTCGGCTCAGATGCACAATAGTAGGGCGAGTTGGAAGCTGTAACTTTACATTCACCGGCGACGTCATCTTGATCACCTGGAAAGGACCTTGATAACGGGATACAAATATTTTCGTTTTGCCTTTTGGCACATACAGATTAGTCATCATCACCCCTTGTCCTACATGATAACTGGGTGAAGCCGCCTTTCTATTGTGAACTTTGTCCTGTCTCTCTAACGCATTAGTGTTCATTTTTTTCACCTGCCGCCAGATTGTTTTCAACTTTGTGGATAAATCCTTAACAGCCGAAATATCGGTTCCTGGTGGGGTCTTGAGCAATTCAAACGGAGATGGCATCTTCCGACCGAACAGTACTTCATACGGAGACAATCCTGTACTTTCATGGACTTTTGAGTTACATGCCGTGGCTACAAACGCCAGTAGGGTATCCCAATTGTTGTGTTGCGAATTTACATAATAACTTAACATCTTAGCTATTGTACGATGAACACTCTCAGACCGACCATTAACCTGCAGGTGTAACGCGGTCGTTCTCAATTTCTTCACATGCAACAACTTCCATAACTGTTTCATCGTATCAGACATAAAGTTTGTCCCTTGATCTGTAATTATCGTTTCAGTTGTTCCGAATTTCAATATCCATTGATGTACCATGGCGTGAGCCACTGTTTCAGCTCGCGGGTCCGGAATACCTGTCATAGACATATAGTGCAGAAAATGATCTATTATTGTTAAAACATTGCGATTACCCGCTGGTGTTTGCACAAACGGTCCCAAGACGTCTATGCCAAGTAATTGGAGAGGTCTATCTGCTTCTGGTAGTCGTTGCAACACAATTTTCTGATGACTCAATTCCGCCCGTTGAGCACACAGAATGCAGTTCCTTACGTACTGATCGACATCTTGCTTACTTATTGACCACCAATAACTCTGTGCTTCCCTCGACCCGAATGACCAGAAAACAATGAATCATGTGCTTGCCTCAAAATTTCGCTTCGCAATTTTTCTGGGACGACTATGCGCGGACCGTTCCTAGTGTTACGGTACAATATCCCGTCTTCCACGACGAACTGTCGCTGCGAGGTAAATCGTTGACATTCTCTGTTGGCGGTTTGTGCCTCCACCCATTTGTTCTCATTTATTCCTGTACGTTCCATGGCACATACTTTACGACTCAGACAATCCGAGTTTCCGTGTGATTTACCCGGTCGATGAATCACTTCAAAATCGTACTCACTAAGACGCAAAGCCCACTTAGTTAATCTACTCGTTGGGTCTTTAAGCCTTAACAACCACTTAAGTGCTGCATGGTCAGTAATCACCTTGAAACGTCGTCCATACAAATAACACCGGAAATAGGTTATTCCGAGAATTAATGCCAGTAACTCCTTCTCGCTTGTTGAGTAATTTTTTTCTGCATTATTTAGCTGTCTGGAAGCATATGCTATCAGGTGTTCCTGCCTATGTATTTCCTGAGATAATACAATACCCAAAGCAAAATTGCTGGAGTCACAAGATAATATCAATTGTTTACTAAAATCTGGAAAAGCCAAAACCGGACTAGATGTTACCGAATTTTTTAACTTTTGAAAAGCCTCTTTGCATTCTGTTAACCAGTGAAATTTTGCTCCCTTCTTCAACAACTGCGTGAGAGGCGTTGCAATTTCCGCAAATTTTGGAATATACCTCCTGTAAAAATTGGCGAGACCTAAATAAGACTGCAACTCTTTTACTTTTGTGGGTGCCGGAAAATTCATTACCGCCTCTACAAGTTTTGGATCCATGAGGACACCCTCCTGTCCTAAAATATGACCTAAATAGCGGACTTCTTGCAACAAAAAATGACATTTTTCCATATGAAGAGTTAACCGCGATCGAAAACTTCGAGCAAACGGCTCACATTTTCTTGCACGTCCTTCGAGAAAACAATTACGTTGTCCAAATATACCCTACACTGATTGGGTTTCAGCCCTCGTAACATGCTATCTAGTAACCATTGGAAGGTTGCCGGAGTATTTTTGAGTCCGAAAGGCATTCACTGATACTGAAAATGACCTGTAGGTGTTGAAAAAGTTGTTTTCGGTCTGTCTTCCGCGGCGACCTCCAACTGGTGGTATCCGCTTCGAAGATCCAAGGTCGTGAAGTACCGACACTGACCCAAATTATCCAGAGTTTCAGTGATATTAGGCATTGGGTATGCATCCGATACAGTTTTTTGATTCAGGAAACGATAATCACACCAAATCATATAATTTTTTACCTACTATTACGACAGGAGCGGACCAGGGACTACTACTGGTTTCTATTATCCCATCCCTAAGCTGTTGATTAATAAATTCTTCCATGACAGGCTGAAAACATTTTGGAACACGATATGGACATTTATACACCAGTGCTTCATTCCCAGTGGCGATGTAATACTGAACTAACAGTGTGGCGGGCAGTGGACCATGAGAATTAAATAACTCTTTATATTCCGTCAAAAGGTTCTCCATGACATCTCTGTCCTGCCCTTCTAAATGTGCTACTTTACCCCTCAGTGCGGACCAGCTGACAGACTCTCCCGGCATTGTGTAATCTGCTGCAAAATCCTTATCCAGTTCGTCTTCCCCTATTATCTCCAGATTCGCTATTACGGTACCCCGTGCTAACTGCACCTCTTCAAGGCCAAAATTATCTATACTGACAGGCACAACCTTTTTTCCTTCTATCTCCTGCACATAGGACACGCTATGGCGCATAAAACACTCTGTTTTATCCAGCGGCCCATTCTCAGACCAAGGTTCAACGACACACAACGAATTTACCGGCACGCTAGCTCCAACATCTGCCCAGATTATTTTCCTGTACTCTTCGGTATAGTATCCTGCAAGTTAACCCTAAGGGACCTTGTACGCAGTTTAGGTGGCCCACCTGACGTCTGGGCGGTTCCTTGCGACAGTAATGTTTTTTTGGCTGCAGAACCTAAGCGAAATTGTATTATGCCATTCCAGGTTAACGTTTGCGTGATGTGCAACCAGGAAATTCAATCCGAGTATGACATCATATCTGCTGTCAACAACTGGAAGAACTTCTACCTTCACCTGGAAGTTCCTCATTTCCGCTCGGAAGTTTAACACCGCTGATCCGAGTGAGTTCACCTGTCCCCCACCCACGCCACTTAACACCCAGTGTGGTGGTTTTAATTCTACTTTACAGAGTACATTTTTACTCGCCACGGATACCTGAGACCCGGTATCCAATAAAAATTTGTACGGTCTGCCCCTTACCAAGCCGGTCAGAAAAAAGTCTGCCACTGATTCTGCGCTAGCATTAATCCTTACCGGGGGTGTTGCACAGTGGACACACCACCCCTTGCCCCATTTAACTGAGGGGGGTGAGGCCCACCTTGCGGTTTCCTATCATGTTTCTGCCAGGACCCATTGCAATTAGGCTCCCGATGACCTCAACGTATGCATTTCCTGCACTGCACTTCCTTGCAATCGTGTCTAATGTGTCCCATCTGACCACATCCGAAACATTTTATTTCTACATTAAACATTGCTTTCCTGTCCCACGTCTTTGTTACTAGCCGGCCAGAGTGGCCGAGCGGTTCTAGGCGCTACAGTCTGGAACCGCGCGACCGCTACGTTCGCAGGTTCGAATCCTGCCTCGGGCATGGATGTGTGTGATGTCCTTAGGTTAGTTAGGTTTAAGTAGTTCTAAGTTCTAGGGGACTTATGACCTCAGCAGTTGAGTCCCATAGTGCTCAGGGTCATTTGAACCATTTTTATCTTTGTTACTGTTTCAACTTCCTCTAACACCACAGCGATTCCGACCGCCTCATTAAGAGTCTTAGGGAATTCCATCCTAATCTTGCGGGAGGTTCGGGTTGTATTCCCTGCAAAAATGCGTCTAGTGCCCTCTGCTCAGCTTCCTGCAGAACCCTATCGGAATCCATTAGCTCATGGGTATTAACATTAATTTTTCGAATTCGATCTACAGAAGCTTCTATTGATTCCCCATTCCTTTTGATACATTCTATTCAATTGTTCCCGATAATATCCAGGCGTGTTTTTCCTCCGATACCTTTCCAGCAACCCTATTTTGAATACTTCAAATGTCTGAGCATCCCTTAATTCTTCATCGCATGTAACGTACGCTCTGGCATCCCCAGTTACTTTCAACTTAGCCACATGCAACTGTTTCTGCACGCAAATTTCCGAATTTAGCGGCCGTGCTAAGGTTCGAAAAAAAAATCATAACATCCTCCCCAGCTTTTCCCGAGAAAGGGGTGACCAAAGACGCAACGTTAGAGTCAAGAATTACTGCATTAACAGGAAACCGTTCTTTGCTCGCTTCTTTAGACCGAGCAAGCTCTACCTCTAATTCCGACACTCGCTCAAGTAGCTGCTGAATAGCCAATTCGGCTGACACAGACTGCTCCATCATTACCAGCTATCGAATCAAGACTACAGCAAGCCCAGAAAGAAGAACAGGAAGGGAAGACAGACTATGCTACAGGTTCAGACAAACCACCAAATGAAAAATTGGCATTTACTTGTCATGTTGCTGATCCATTGTTGCCCTTCTCAGGTGCCACATATCCTCGTCGATTACCAGCCACAATTTCCTCCAAATCCAGGGACAAGACCACTACTGTCACCAATTGCAACAGGAGTGTGTGATGCACAGATTGCCCAACTGACACCACTTCTAATAGGATGACCAGAGCAGGTGATGTCGTCGGGGTTGTAGGGCGTGGCTGGGTAGAAGAAGGTGGCAGTTTTTAGCAATCTTCCTCTTTATTGTTGGTTCTTCCAATACATTTTCCAGTAGCTCAGCCTCACCGCTCGTGTGGTGGTGGAGACGTGCTGATGCACGCGGCCCGGGGAACACGACGCCGTGCTCGGTCAGCGGCTGCGCAGGCGGTAGGAGGTTAGCAGCACGAGGTCCGGCCTAGTGCGCCTCCTGCAGATGCGGCGGCTCGTGACGACGCCGGGAGTCGCCGGAGCAGCAGCGGGCAATGCCCTCCACCGCCTGGTCCTTGGGGACAGCGTCACTGATGACGACGACGTAACAGCGACCGACCGCCCAATCATTCGAACCGAATGCCGACACCTACCTCTGATGCCCTTAAATAGTGCAGACCGCTGCTGAATCCGCCAGTTACGCGGCGCCGTGTTTATTAGAACATTCTCGATGAGTTGGCTAACACAACCACGCCACACGCGGCCCGCGCCTGCGTAATTCTGCTAATGCTGCGTTCTGGCTGTTGATGGTTGCCACGCACGTACACGCATACCGACGCTCGTTGCAAAACTGTGTCACCTGCATATCGTGCAACCAGGAAATCCAATCTCAGTATGACATCATAGCTGCTGCCAACAACTGGACCGAGCGGTCTAAGGCGCTACAGTCACGGACTGTGCGGCTGGTCCTGGAGGAGGTTCGAGTCCTCCCTCGGTCATGGGTGTGTATGTTTGTCCTTAGGATAATTTAGGGTAAGTAGTGTGTAAGCTTAGGGACTGATGACCTTAGCAGTTAAGTCCCATAGGATTTCACACACATTTGAACAACTGGAAGAACTTCTACCTTCAACTGGAAATTCCTCATTTTCCATTATGGTTATCAAGCCAATAATAAGCTAATGAATCCTGTAGGGAGGAGGTTGTTCTGTAACCTCTACACAGTGTGGCAGCTGTGCAGTCCCAGCTGTGTGAGATCTTCTTTCCTTTTCAGGTCTCACTCATTCTTCATCTTTCCTATTCACCAAAGTTTCGGCTCCTTCTTTGCAATACTACAATTTTCCGTCATGGCTATCAAGCCATGAGTTCTGTAACCATTCTATCCACCGATTAGTGAAGAAAATACCTAATGTGACAAACCTAACAGTGACATAAACAACAGAGAAGTATGATGTAATTAAGATACAATGGTATTTGAGTAACAAGTATGTATAGAACCCTGGTAATATTATAAGTACAAAGTTCTTGTTTTATTGGAAATGGTCCACAAAGCAGTAATTTAAAAAGATATGCAAATTCGTGTACCAGCAGGATCTGAAGTGGCAGTGAAACCTATTGTACGCTGTAGAGCTAGCTAATTAATAGTAAAAGAGATTGCTTAGTGTTATGAAAAATATGCAGATAAGTTGTAAGAATGAACTCACCTTGTGTAGCAAGGAATGGCAGTGTAATAGAATTGAACAGTGTTTGTAGTTGAGACGTGAAGGATACGTCCTTGAAATATTTATAAGGTTGGAGCTGGCCATTATTTGGTGCAGTGTGTGACAGGACACACCTACACGCATTGAGGTTATGAGTTGGAGGCGTGAATGCGACCATAGGTACCCTTATGTTAGATGAGACAGAGCAGCTCATGGTGTCCTATAGGTTTAAGGAATTTAGCATTACGCTCGTCCATAATTACTGAATGCACTTTAGTGGTAGGTCGAGAGAGACTACCTGTGGTTTCAGCGTCCGATCGAGTGGAAATGGATTGCCACGTGAGCAAACTATCAGCTGCAATACACTATAGATATGAAATAAATGTGCTATCCTATGCTTTAAATTTTAATGGAGTGAGTATTACTTAAGTTCATACACTTGCAAAGTAAGTAAGTATGTAATTGCAGGCGTGGAACTGACACAGCAGCAGAAGACCAATAAGTGGATTTAGTAGTCAACTAAACGTAGTGTGTTTTGAACACTCAGAACTGTACTATTACCACAAGTTACTCACATGTACAAAGAAGCTGAGAAGACAGCTACTAATCACATATACTCATACTATCTCTAAGAATAAGGTAATTGAAGATGAGTCAGCTAAGTAAACAAAATACAAATGTACCGAGCATTGGTTCAGTGTTCTGGCTCAGAAATAATAAATTGAGATTAAATAGGATTTATGATTGTATACCTTGAGCATAAATTTTGTCTAGTACGTGACTAACGGCGTTTTGAGCCATTTGCTTACCGATTTTATGACAGTTAAGTAACCATGAGAGTAAAATTGAAAAAGTTCTGTTAACTTTGTTCCAGTGACATATTGAAAGATAAAATGTATATATCCCCATTTCATTGTGACCCACCCTTAGATATTAAGTGAACAGAGTCTGAGGCACTCTTTTTGTTTGTTCTACAGGACAAACCAGATAATGGCAGCCTGGTAGCTGCGTGAAAGCGTGGAGTGACTTGGACACAACTCACAGTGACCCCTCCCTTTTCCCCATGTAATTTAGAGTGAACGTGAAGGACGCACACCACAGCAACTTCCCCTCCTCTAACCTTGTGAATGGAAGTGTAGAACGCCAGCCAAAGCGGCTACAACCACATGTGTAAAAATGAAATTGTCATGATTTGTGAAATTTTCTTCCAGGTTTACAAAAGACTGCTAAGATATAATTATCTGTTTATGTATCATGAATAACTGTGTTATTTTCTTTGAATTTGTGTATGTAAAAATATTTACAGACAATTTAATGGATTTAAGATTTTAATAATTTTACATATTTTTATGTGTTTGTCTGTCTAAGGCAATATGTATGCCAAAGTGTTTCATTGATTTTGCTTAAATTTTGAGTGATAATGTTGCTTAAGAGGCAGTGAACATGCCAGCAATTTAAATATTTGAAGTAGGTAATAAGTTTTCTTTTAATATTTCTATATGTTTACATTTCAATTTTAATTTTCATAGGGAGTTAATCTGTACTCTTGTTTCCCTTTTTGTAATTAATTTTTTTCATTTACATTCAAAAAAATTAAGTAGAGGGTGATTCGGGAAGCAGCATACTCACACCTTATAAAATTCACATCAGTCTTTCCATTGTGTTCCAGCCTAGTCCGCTGTAACTAGCTCTGACGTCATAAATATTGCGCAATACTTTAAATGAAGTAAATAACCTGAAACGTTTCTAGCATGTCAGGAGTAATACAAAATCAATATGTGTTGGATATCAGTTCAATAACTTTAACCATTTTCGAAATTTGGATGTTTTCTGTAAAAATCATTGGCGCAACAGAAAAGAGCTAGAAACTTAAAAATTTATATTTAAATTCCTTTTGCATAATAATTTAGTAGAAACAGTATTCTGGATCTCACAAATTAAAATTTTAGTTGAAATTCATGTGTTTCTGGTTTTTGTCTTAGAAATTAAGGAAGCCCAGCGGCTAGTCGGGAGAGCAGATTTGATCAGGCATTCCCTTAGCCGTCCGCACCGCGGCTTTATATGTAAGAACGCTGCACGAGAAAAAGGAAGGCCCCAGTTCTCTCCAGACGCTGATTAGCGCACCACCTGTGCTGGGAGTCGTGTCGCGTCGGTATCGTTGATATAAACAGCCTCGGATGCAGTAATAAGTTACTCGGGATACGCGTAACCATGAAATCGTTTTCGAGTGAAGTGGTAATTTTGGGATGACGTTAATGATCTATCTTTAGTTTGCATATGTCGTATTTTCACGTGCCGCCGCAGGACAGACATTCTACCATTATTAGCGTGGCGTTTGATGAACATTATCATCAAATTATGGCGAGCATTCACTTAAACATTTAATTTGAACAGTTATAGTGGCATCAGCGCATTAGACTCTGAACTGCTCTGGTAGTTGGATTGTGTTGATTCTTTTTGGTCTGTGACTTTCAGAGCCGGCCGAAGTGGCCGTGCGGTTGAAGGCGCTGCAGTCTGGAACCGCAAGACCGCTACGGTCGCAGGTTCGAATCCTGCCTCGGGCATGGATGTGTGTGATGTCCTTAGGTTAGTTAGGTTTAACTAGTTCTAAGTTCTAGGGGACTAATGACCTCAGCAGTTGAGTCCCATAGTGCTCAGAGCCATTTGAACCATTTTTTTGTGACTTTCAGAATATAGTGAACATTTTAGAGAGAATGGTTTTTGATTATGAATCACAGACAATCTCCTAATTCCTCAGAGCTATAAGCTGTAGCTATAAATGTATTTCTCAGATGAAGTGGGCACTAGGAATTCAACTTACAGGCTTCACGTTTTGCTAATCACTTTCTGGTTGCCAATATTGTAGTTAGAGAGCCAGTGTTGAGAACGGCAAACAGCATAAATACAAAACATCTATTCTATTATTCAACCCGCCGCCCCACAATACCACCTCCACCTCTTATTATGGTGTGTCTTCTATCATGCATGGTACACTACTGATGAGATAGAGGTCTACGCTCCCTGTTATATACTAACTCGTCAGCGTCAATCCAACTATTTTCTGATGATGGAAATCCTAACCATTTAACTGGCGCTCTATTCCCGCGACATCTTATCACGCATTCAATTAGAAATACATCTGGTTCACTACTCTTCTGCAATTCCTCCGTATAAACGCATCCTGCAATTTTTCCACCCTTGCCATCCTTTAAGATATATGTCCTAGGGTTCGTTCTCTGCACTTTGGATACTGTGAATACCTCCGCTGACCAGTTTGGTAAGTACGATTTCTCGAACGCTGTCTTGTGTTTTGATATACGTACGAAGTCGCCAACACTGAACCTCTGTTTGTGCGGGTCCAGCATTTTAATGCGGAAATATACAGTGTCCATGAGTGAATTATCGCGAACATCGATGGGTCTCATTTTTATTGTACTATGTTTGGTTCGATTATACCATGCAGTTATCTGTGGGATGATGTCTAACCACTTGTACAAACCGCGAAGATTAAAGCGCATCCACATTTGAGATTTGACCATTCTGTTCAAATGATCCACAATGCTATCTTTCAGGTGGGTAAACGTGGAGTAGTGGTTTATCCTGTACCGCTCCATCATCGATTCGTTTCTGTCTGCAGCAAACGCTCAAACACTACAACAAGTTTTCATGGGTAATACCCATGCGAATTTAGAGTGTGTATCAATAGCCATTAGAATGTATTTCAGACCATTATTCTCATGTGAATATTGCCGCATATCTACAAGATCAGCTTGCCACAAGTCATCCAACCCTTTAATCATAACATGCCTGGGAGGGTATGTTTTGCGTGCTGGCTTGTGCAGTTCTCAAACTACCATCCCCATACTTATTCGATGATACCTCTCTCTCGAAGCTCAGAGATTATCGAAACATTCTCATTCAAATGAGTTGTATTGCCCACACAGCCAAAGCCACCAACAGTCGAAGTCTGTCTATTAGTTATCCAGCTCATCGTAATATATATACTGCGGGAGTTGATGGCTCACACCTTTGTGCTGAAAGCCTACATCCTCACCAATGCTTTTAGGTTGCTCATTCACTAAAGGCTGTATAATGGTTGTGTATTTAGAGTTTTGCGGGTTTCTCAGTATTCTGTCAGGATTTTTATACAGCTCAGTCAACTGTAGTATTTCACGATACACTTTGTGATCATTGTTAGGGTATTTTAACTTTTTTGAGGACCTAAGGAAGATTAGATTCATTAAGCCAGGTGTTCTTTGAAACTCTGTATATCCAATGCATATTGTGCTATCGGATAAACTTATAGTTTGAGAGCCTATCATGCACGGTCTCTCCCTGATGACACCAAATGTTCTATCTATCTTACCCACCCCATACTGGTTGGTGAAGTCTGCGATTGGATCATTAGCACGTGAAGCCATCCTACTGACAGATTCGGTAACAGGTTTAAAAATTTCTCTTAGTGTTTGCTCGCAATCCATATGTCCCAACCTCAGCAAGTGTAATTTCTCTCTAACTGCTTTGTGCCCGTGAATGACTATTCTTTGTCGACATCTCGGAGCATACTAATCAGAGCTCTGCATATCACGTGGTTTTATATATGCTTTGTTGTTGTTCTTCTTCTTCTTGTTTCCTACGCCTCCTTTTTCAATAACAACCTCAGCTTCTATCTTCCCCTCAATTGCGCTAATTCTATTCTCTAGCCGATTTTGGTTAAGCGCAAGAAGTTTCAGAGTGTCCTTTAATTCACTTACAACCTTACCGAGTCTTCCCTCAAGATTCTTAAATTTCATATTGGTGTACATGCGAGCATTCTGTCTATACACACCTAACCTCTAGCGTCCGCCATGCATGCGAATTTGTCCATGGTGTAGTGTCTACTGACGCACTCAGCTATTTTGTACGTTTATATATGGAGAAACTCCTGGAAGTTCCGGCTATACCTACTGTCATTCAGTTTGCGACTTTTATCTATAACGAGAAACCCGTGTTGTGAGTGCTTCCAACAATCAGCACATATCTTTACAAATTCATTGCATGACATGTCCGTCACTACATGAGCCAGGTACATGCGTTTCAAATTGAGATTGTCTTGTTTGAAGACTATAATGAGGTTGGTGTTATCCCTCACCAACTGTTTTGGGATCCTGGAATATGTCTACATCTACATCTACATTTATACTCGCAAGCCACCCAATGGTGTGTGGCGGAGGGCACTTTACGTGCCACTGTCATTACCTCTCTGACTTAAATAAAATACTTCAATACATATATGAAGACCAAAGCAGAAATATCTACGGATTTGATCCTGCTGTTCAGCAGCCACATCGTCAGATATGAAGACAGTGTTAGGCTTTACCTCTTCAGGTGGGGGGATGTCGTCGCTTTCACTGAATGCTCTGTACGTTACACCATCTACCCCATCTAATATTTTCTGCAGTAACTGGTACTTGGGTAGAAAGAGTGTTTTGGAGAAGACGAAAAGGTGCTTGAAGCAGACTCCTTCTATGTGCGTTAACAGAGCCATGAGGACATTTGTCTTACCACAGTTGGAAGGATCTACAATTATCGCTCGTATGGTGTCAGGAAGGAGTGCTCCATTCTTCTTCTTCTTGTCAGTCTTCTGGTCTTGGTCATCATCACAGGGCCAGTCACCTATAACAAAGTCCTTGCACCGAGGGTGCTTCACTCAGCCTGCCATGATACCTACTGTGCTAGGTAATGGCGTGCAATAGGCTTTTATGTGATAAATAATATGTGTGTGTATCCATTACAGCGCAGTCACCTTACCAACTGAGCTACAACGGCTACACGATAGAATGAACTCCAAGTGGTATATTTCAAGGGACGAGTGTCACATACATTAACGTACATAAACGTATACTAACGTGCATTAACGTATGTGACATTTTTGTCTAGAGAAACAAAAAAGACAAACAGAAACTTAAGATTATAAATATATTTATTTATTCACGATCTACAATTATGATCAGCATGGAAAACAATAAGTTCCTTTTTTTTTTTAACGGTGCAGCAGAAGTACAGTATTTGGAAAATAGCTACTTTTTGTATCCCTCAGATTCAGCACATATATCTCGTAATGTTATAGGCGCATTGCAATAGTCTGGTATTCCATCAGTAAATTTGAGTTCAACATTTTCAACACCTATTCGAGGAATAGCACAAGATTTTGGCACTGCAGTTATACAGATACTAAGACAATGATCTATATCTTCTACGTGAATGGTACTTGTGTGAAGCCAGTTAATGATGTCACTGTATACTGCTTGAACATATGGGCGCCATCTATTTAGTCTCTCTATTGTACTAGTTACTGCCATGTCTAGACTGAATAAGTTAACAACAATCGAGTGCTGCATGAAAATACTATGACCATCAGCACTTTTAATTCTTAGTGTAGCATCATCATACATTGATAGAATACTCACAGTTAGACTGCCACAGTACATGTCCTGGCAGGAGTGGGATGGAGCGTATTCGGTAGTCATATGCTTTTTGTTATATGTTTTTACATGACAGAGTTCATCCCACTCGTAGTCAGAAAACCTAACTTTATTATTTTTTGGCACATTTTCGAGCACTAACACAGTTGACAGGCTACCACCTTGTGAAACTTCAAGCCCTACACGAAGACATTTTGAACCACTAACTGTTAACACATAGCATGAGGCGAACAGTAAAGGCTGTGGTGCACTAGTGGTCGGTATCTTCTCATCTACAACATCCACACCAGCGCGATTAGCCTGCTGTTCTTGCACTGATGGTTGTATGTCTCTTGTGCGATGATCGATAGACGGCGTGTACAAAGGAGTCCAGTACTGTGAAGCCACCTCACACGCAGTCTCTGGCACTAACATTAGCACCTCGCTATCCTGCTCAAGCATGCAGAGAAGCTGTACTACAGGATCCTGCGTGGAAGAGACTGAGGTCAGCACATGTGTGGACCACGACAGGTTGGAACCTGCTGACGCTGATGTCACGGGTGAAGCTAGCGGACAAAGAAGAATATCCATAAGCATAATATGCTGCTGCTACAAAAATAATAATAATAGTAATCTTGCGAAATAGATTCTTACTTTTCTGCTGCTTCCTCCTCCTATTCTGCTGCTGCTGCTGCTGCTGCTGTGGTGACTGACACTTCATCTTGACTGACTGACTGACCTGAACAGAGATCGAGTAGCTGCTGAGTCCTCCTTATATACCATCCCCCTACGTTATCATGATGCCGTGTTCATATTGGCTGAATTGTGTGATCACATGACCTATCGAAGTGCCCTCTAGCGGTGAGTTCGTGAACTAGATCAGTTCTTCGGTCTGCTGGATCGGAGGCAGTCGTCTCTTCTGGGCTGGAAGCTTACATAGTGCTTTTAGAAAAGGCAGACAGTTCTAACAATAGCAGATGTTACCATGAGGTGGGTAATGCATCTTTAAAGCATCTCGTTGCAACTCATTTATTTGCAGGACCGTATTCTTCCTCTTCATATGTTCGAGCATTAATGCGCGCTTCCATTCCGCATGTAGGAGTCTATGGGGGCAGCCCTCGGCTGTATGCTTACAGACAACATAGCTGTTAAACTCATCCTGCTGAAACACCAATAACTCATCGACAGAACACATTCAGCACGACCACAGGGATGGGGGGTGAGCAGCTGATCTTCAGTGGTACATATCAAGTATATGAATATGCTGAGACCGAAGTGAATTGACATCAACTGGATATCTCTTATGTTTTGGGAGAGTGAATGCTTCATGATGACTATCTCGACAGTTTGCCCATGCACATGAGCATGTGCTGGCTACGATATGCATCCTGGCTCCATCCTTCTGCATTGCCGAAATCTGCTGAACAGAATTCTTGTACTTCTTCCTCCTACACTCGTCCATTATCATACTCTTCCTTACGTGATGTGGTGAACTGTGACTACACTCCCTCGAATGTCTACAAGTAATGCAGCTATTGAAAGCTGCTCTATCCTTCACATTCATCTCGATGATCGAACACATGACGATAGTTTGACAACAACAGCTCAGCAAAGACTGAATGTGCACCACCAATTACGATCATCTGAGTGGATAAAAAAAATTATCACCATCTTAGATAACGGTACTCGCGTCATCAGCTGACGTCAAGACAGCATCCTCTGTGTACCTAGCCACATGCTGGATACACTGGGTACAGCCATCTTGAATAACAGTACTTGCATCATGATCTGACGTAACAGTGGCGCTCTCTGGTGGCGACAATATGAATTAAGCCGGTTGGAGTCCAGACCCAGTGGCGAACACACATGCTTGAAACTGGTTAAATAATAAAGACAAGTCCCTTTTTCGCACCATTTTTCTTGGTGTGACGCATTATCATGTTGGAATTTGAACTTTGAGTCATTTCCTGGGGGGTGGGGGGTTAGGTTAGTGGAGATAGCCCAATTGACCTTCTTCCCGCCAAAATCCGCCATCTTGGACAACGTCCTCACCGCCATCTTGGATGACGTCATCGCCGCATTCTTGGATAACGGTACTTTGTGCCACAATCACCCTTGTTCCAATACTTATGGAATCCCATATTTTATATGTTATTTATGTGGGAGAAGATTTCGGGTAGTGACAGATCATGCTGCATTGAAGTGGTTGGGGTTGAAGGATCCGTCCACTAGACTCGCTAGGTAGGCTGTGAGGCTTAGTGAATTCGACTACAATGTAGTGCACAAGCCTGAGAAGAAGCATGGTAATGCGGATGCACTAAGTAGCAAGGTGGCAAAAGTAGAAGTCATAAGTTATGACATAGCAGTATGGCAAGAATTACAGGACGCAGGCGACGATTGTAAATTGTATCGAACACAGCCACAATTTAATGTGTACGACGGCCTTCTGTGCAGGGAAACGGCGTTAAGACCAAGGGTAGTAGTGCCAGCGAAGCTGAGGGATGAGGTTTTAAAGGGAGCACATGATCGCGTGTTATCCAGTCATGGAGGGTGTAGAGTGACGAATAGGAGAGTGGTGGAGAGGTACTGGTGGAGAGGTAGGAAAGTAGATGTGGATCAGTATGTCAAGAATTGTATACCATGTGCGCAGAGAACGGCTTTGAGTCGGAAACAGATACAGCTACAACGATTACCGGAAGCGACATATCCATTCTCTGTGTTATGACCTTTCAGGTGAACACCATCGGGGAACAGATTCGTTCTGACAATAATAGACCATTTTTCGATGTATGTGGAGATGGTGGCTATGCCAGGTCAACAGGCAGCAATGGTCACGCAAGCGTTAGTGAACAAACTGGATTTTGAAGTTTGGTGTACCGGAGACAATAAATTACTGACCAAGGGACCAATTTCATGTCGGATTTAATGAAGGAACTGTGTAAATTCTTGAACGTAAAGAAGTTGAGGACGAGCGCGCTACATCCACAGGCCAATGGAAGGACAGAATGGGTACACAGAACAATCGGGGAGATGCTGAGTTTTTACGTGGATTCTCATCACCATCAGTGGAAAGAGGATTTGAAACATATTGTATGCGCATATAATGCAAAAGTCCATACCAATACCGGTTTGTCTTCGTATGAGGTAGTGCACAGGCGAAAAATGCCGTCACCGTTTGATTTAGTGAAGCTACAGAAAGGAAGGATTGGTGAATCTGTACATCAGTTCACGAGAACAATTCGGGGTGTTTGGAAACGGGTACAAAAGGCGAATACAAAGGCTTTGGAAAGGCAGGAAGATGCAGTGAAGCGGAAAGGAAGTTAACCGCAATATAGAGTGGGGCATTGGGTAATGCTGTCCAGCCCATATATGCAAAATGGGAAAACGAAGAAGTTCCTCACGAGGTATCAATGGTCATACCAAGTTGTTGAAACCACATCCCCGTTAACTTCAGCTCCAACTAGAACAACGATAGTACACATTGGGCTGTTGCTGCCATTTGAGGGTTGTCCCAATGTGATTCCAGGGATGTCGCAGGAAGGAAAGAGGAAGAAAGAGAGAGTGAAGAGAGGTGTACAGCGCAGAGAAAGCTAGGAAGATAGAGTAAAGCATGATGTACCGTATGCTTTGCAATCCAGAAAGTAGTGGACTAGATATAGTTATTTTTCTTCTTATGTGTCGTTGGGTTTGCGTAGATTAATTAGGTATTGTAGTTTCATACATGTAAGTGTTTTCGAGTATTGTAAGCCTGCTAGGAACAGCAGTCTTTTTGAAGAGGGAGGAAGAGCGATGGTGATCCCTGTCCTCAGGTCACCGAGAAAGGGAGTGTTGGCGGTAATCCATCTCTTCAGCATCGCCTTCCGAGTGCAGCAGCTGGGTGCAGGTGTGCTGTACTCGAGGCAGGAAGATGTGGTGGTGTCGAGTCACCAGTGGGCATTAAGGTTGGTATGGAATGTATGGGAAATGCGGAATGAAGTGTTTGAGGAGCTTAGGCAATGTGCAGAGGGCAAAGGAATGCTGAAGGAAGTGGCTGGGGAGTATAAGAAATTGTATCAGGCTTATGAGACGCCACGGAAGCAGGCAGGACGGATGGAGGAAGCGGTGCCACGGATAAGACGAAAACGAGAGTGACTTAACATAGGAGGGGAAATATTGAAAACAGTCTTTGGAACCACAGACGAAAGCGATATAAAGGAGATGAACAACATGGTGGAAGTAGCGAGGCAACTTGCAGAGGGGAATAGAGCAGCGGAAGCTTAGCACGCAACCCAGATAGGGACATTGGAAGGGGAAGTCCTGAATAACACACGGTTACACGGTTACTCCGTTCATTAGCAGGGCAGTTATTGGAATACGCTAAGGCGTCGGAAGACGTAATAAATCGTAACCTGGGAACCTTACAGGGGTGTCTGGAAGTCCTAGATAGCCAGGTGGTGTTAACTAGACTTCTGCAGGGGGTATCTGACAAGTGTGGGATGTGCAGGGAGTGATAACGAATCTTCAAGAAGATCATCATCACGCTTTGCGAGGCGAGATAAGTAGCGAGTTGTTACCACCGGAGCCGGCCGATGTGGCCGTGCGGTTCTAGGCGCTTCAGTCTGGAACCGCGTGACCGCTACGGTCGCAGGTTCGAATCCTGACTCGGGCATGGATGTGTGTGATGTCCTTAGGTTAGTTACGTTTAAGTAGTTCTAAGTTCTAGGGGACTGATGACCACAGCAGTTGAGTCCCATAGTGCTCAGAACCATTTGAACCATTTTGTTACCACCGGACCAATAATTACGCAGGTTGCGCAAGGCGCAGAAGGAACTACCGTCAGGGTTATATTTAATAATGGAGCCCAGCGAACGAAATTTGGCGTTTTTCTACTATGTTGCAACACTAAAGGTAACGACCGACCGCGCACGAGTGTATATTTTGATCCAATTCCCAATTATGGGGAAAAACGCAAGCTTTCAATGTTACACGGTCCACCCGTATCCAGTGAAGTGGGGAGCATTGAGCAAGTTTGTAGAAGTAAAAACTGAGGAGGTATTGCTGATCTCGGCAGTTAACAGCCGGTATGCCGAGATGACAAGGGAGGAATTACAGAGCTGCCATAGGGGGAAGGTAACGGTATGTCCAGCCAGGGTGATAAGCACCAATCCGAACACGTGCACGGTGCAGTTGTTTGTAGCTAGGAGGAAAGAAATATACTGCCAAGGGACATCGTGGAGCCAAAATTGAGCTTGCAACGGGTCGGGATCATTGGATCTTCTCCATTTACGAAAAATTAATAGCAGTAGCAAGTTGTTTTGTGCAGGGAGTATTTGCCAAAGCGAAACGTATAGAGCTCGAGGGGAGCGGAATTTAAATCAATGGAACTGCGTGTAACATAATAGGACCAACCTTCCACCTGCCAGCATCTATCTCAGGAGTCACACAATTGAATGTTACGCAGCCACAGCTGTACTGTCCAGAAGCCACTTCAGAGTTTTGCCGAGGCAGAATCTGACCTGGTTAAATCAAACTCTGGAGCCAGGCCTGTTGAGATCTGTAAACCAGTTCATTTTAGAGCAAGAGTGGCGCATATCAGCCGAACAGCTTGTGCAACGTGTCGCTCAGTATAGGGAAAGGCAACGACAAGTAACGGTCGTTTTGAGCACCTCTGTGCCAAGTGCCATCGCAGATTTAACTTTGTTATGTGTTATTTTTATTCTGATCAAGCGGAGAGCCAATTCCAAGAGGGAACCAAAGGTAATCCGAGTCCCAGTGGATTGGATACTGAGGGCGTGAGACGAGCAGGTAAGGGGTTGATCGAGCAGTGGTCGTTCAGTAAGGAATTTTTACGCTTTGCTTCATGTCATGGTTTTAACGGGCACTAGACCACATTTAAGTTTCCTAGTAGTAAGGAAATATGCCATAGATGCCGATCCAAACAAGTTAAGAGTTAGTTAAAGGTCGACCCGGGGACCAGGTCTTTCCGAAGGGGGGAATAATGTAGCGGCACCACCGTTTGGGATAGGAAAAGTCAGTTTTGGTGCAGTATTTCTGACTGCGCAAGTTACAGCCAGGTGTGGGCCTGTTTACAGTGAATTACGCTCATCAGCAGTTGCTCTCTAAGTTTTTATATATTTTTAGGTTTCAGATACATATTTTAACGGTTTTTATGATAATACTTACTATATAAGTGACTTATTAGTGGTTTCTTCATTCACCTCTGTCTTTCTTGTGTTGTGACCTGATATTTGTGATGTTTCGTATGGAACAACTGAATCTCTTACCTGTGTTTACATTCCGCGCTGACCAGTTACAGCTGTAGCATCAAAAGCTAAGTACTAATTAATTGTTTGTGTATAGTGGTTTATTTAGGAACTTTAGTAGTCTTCAACCGCTGTTCTTGGTGTTTTCTGGTGAAATAGTTTCAGAAGAACTTTTTGGGAACTCTTTTCAGTTTCGTTACTGTGCCATTAGACGTTTGATTTTTTTTCTGTGTTAGCCTTTTGTTATATTCTCATTTGTTGTCGATTAATACTGTCAATAATAGTAGTTACTTCCCTTGTATAGTAAGTTTGTGATTATTGTAGTCAGTTTTTTAACATTTTCTTATCGTAGTAGCGGAACTTAGATAAAGTAGTTTTCTTGTTTCAATAATTGTAAAATTTTACCATGAGTGAGAAGTGTGGGCTTTGCCTTAGGTTCGTGAGTAGTGGATTACGGTGTGAGACTTGTTCGAAGTATTTTCACTGGGCGGAATGCAGTGGGGAAGCCAGTGGGCATTCTGGTGAGATCCTCTCCTGGAACTGCAGGTTATGTAGCAAGAGTAAGTTGATAGAGGAGCAGGAGCGTAAGATCTGTGCCCTTCAGGTGCAGTTGAAAAACGCACAGGAGGGGCTAGATAGGATGAGGAGGGAGAAGGGGGTTGGGGAATGGGAGCTGGCTGTTGGCAAGAGATCTGCTAGGAGAAGGAGATTTTCAGATAGTTTTACTATTGGTGTTTGCAATAGATATGACCAACTGTCAGAGTGTAGTGGAGAGGAATCTCTAGTAGCTGTAGATGTAGGAAGTACGCAGCAGATGCCGGCCGAGCGGTTCTAGGCGCTGCAGTCTGGAGCCGAGCGACCGCTTCGGTCGCAGGTTCGAATCCTGCCTCGGGCATGGGTGTCTGTGATGTCCTTAGGTTAGTTAGGTTTAATTAGTTCTAAGTTCTAGGTGACTGATGACCTCAGAAGTTAAGTCGCATAGTGCTCAGAGCCATTTGAACCATTATGCAGTTACAGTGGCTAGGACAGTTGCAGAGTCGAAGAGAAAAAATGGTTCAAATGGCTCTGTGCACTATGCGACTTAACTTCTGAGGTCATCAGTCGCCTAGAACTTAGAACTAATTAAACCTAACTAACCTAAGGACATCACACACATCCATGCCCGAGGCAGGATTCGAACCTGCGACCGTAGCGGTCACGCGGTTCCAGACTGAAGCGCCTTTAACCGCACGGCCACACCGGCCGGCTCGAAGAGAAAGAAGAAGGTTCTGCTGTTAGGTAGTTCTCATGGCAGAGGTGTAGGCCAGCATTTGCAGGAAGTGTTGGGGAGTGAGTACCAGGTCGCCAGCATTGTGAAGCCTGTGAGGACATCGTTATTTTGCGATAGATATATGTATTTATCTTGTTTTTTTCCGTCTGTTCATAAATTTTTGATGTTGTAGCGCATTTTTCTTTTGTCCTGTAATATAGAGATAAAAGTTGTTTTCTAGATGTAATATGTAACTGGAAATTATTTCTTTTTTGTAAGTAGATAAATATGTTTAGAGTTTGTTGATTGTGGAAAGCTTTAATTTTTTTTGTTTATCGTTTACTGTAATAAGTTTGGTAGGAAATAGTTGTGTAAAGATATATGTAATTTACTTTGATGTTGTATAAACTGTGGACGAGAGTATTGAGAGAGAGAGCAATATCGATAGTCGATCCAACAAAGCGGGGGGTGTTGTTGGGTAGCTAGATAGGAGGGCCTATGTTTTACTGTGGGAGTCGTGACTTTTACGAGCTGGTGAAGATTGAGTTTAGTGCCTAGCGATGTACGAAAATGGTTCAAATGGCTCTGAGCACTATGGGACTTAACATCTATGGTCATAAGTCTCCTAGTACTTAGAACTACTTTAACCTAACTAATCTAAGGACATCACATAACACCCAGTCATCACGAGGCAGAGAAAATCCCTGACCCCGCCGGGAATCGAACTCGGGAACCCGGCAAGCGATGTACGTTTTTAATGACTGTTTTATACCAGGACGTGATATGATAATAGTGAGTGTAGAAACTGGGCGAAGTAAATACTGAGACTGTGCCGTGAGACGAAGTAACTATGACAATGCAACCGAGAATGGACGGTATTGTAGCTCTGTATCTGTGAATTGGACTGCGCTTGTATTGTGACTGTGTTTTCGTACACTCAAGTACTGTGAACTTACGTATTTATTCGCGTTTCGATGAACTACCAGACGCCTATAATCAGTAACAGTTGTTCTGAACTGTCTATTGTGTGTGAGTACATTCCCGCCCAGGACGCTTTTTCGCGATCGCGGCACTCATAATACGAATTGACTTTCTACAGAGTTCGCGGTCGGAAAGTTTTATAATCTGTGCGTGGCATAAGTAAACTTAAATTGTGTGCGCCAGAAACATTAAAACTGTGCACATACGGACATATGTAACAACAATTACATCGACCAGCCTGTGGCCTGTAAAACGCCACTGTAATCAGATTTGCAACTTAATGAATACCGCCGCCCGCCCGATTACGAGGAAAGAATCATCAGCTGCAATCACACGATCGTGGGAGCAGATCTCAGCGTTTCACCAGGACCAGCCAGCTGCCGTCGATATCACGACCATCGTCACAACACACAAGAAAAGATTTAAAGGAAGCGCTCTCCTCTGAAAGACTCAAAATTATTGCAAACAATTTTAATTTGTAATTTCTTTTCCTTTTGGCTGACATTCACATAACATTTGTCTTCTTTAGAATAAAAGTGTTCTCCACGAAGTGATGTGTTCTATGTAGACATTGTTGACTTTCATTAGCAGTAGCAATTTCCCTTTTAATTATTTTCATTTTTTTTACATTTTAAATCCGCTGCCGCAGCATGTGTATTTTTTATAACTTTTGGAGGGTATGTATCCAAATTCGTGTGCCGTAACATTTACCAGAAGTATTGTAATGCTTTGCTACTTGGACAAGGGCGCCCGCCATTAATTTCTTAAATGTCGACCAATGACAGTGAAGCTCGCTTGCTATTGGTGCTAACATTCTATAGTGAGTAATTAGAAGGTGGGTAGCTGTCAAACCACACGGGTTGTGATTACTTTGAATGAGAGTCGTGTAAGATTGTAGGCTCATAACTCAACTTTGGTATTCTTCTGTTTGTTGATGTTAGAAGCAAATTTTTTTGTCAATGTCCTTAAATCTTATTTAAAATGGTTACTCTATGCTAAACTGGGATAAATGCACGGTCAGACATTGTGTTGAGAAGTAAAATTTGGAGAAACGTCTATTTAGATACGACTTGATTTTGACTGCATTAGTTAACACGGTGCTTTTCGGGTATTTTGGCGATACTTAGTGACAGGGTAGAATCGCAGTCGTCACATATGGCGACCGTGGAGTGACAGGACAGGGTATTTTGACGCTGTCTTACAGAATTGAAATCTTCGGATCTCAGTTTCAAAATTTTGATAATTAGTGGTAGTGGTTTGTTTGTGTTAGGATCAGAAAATAGACAAGATGACTATTAAAGAGGATGAACGTGTAGCCAGGTTTAAAGTGTGGGATGACGAGCAAAGGGAAAATAAAGAACATGAAATTGCTATGGAAAAGGTGGAAAAGGATACAGTAATTGAGACAGAACCAGAGGTTGATAAAGATGTAGATGGAACAGGAGGGGTAAAAAGGATGTTTGCTGTACTGTTAGCGGAAATGAGAGGAATGAAAGAGGGCCATAAAGGTTGAAGAGAAGATATAGAGGGTATAAATAAGAAAATGGAAGCTGTTGACAAAAAGGTGGATGCTGTTTGCAAATCACAAAAGGATATGGGAGAAGAGCTAAAGAATTTAGATAGGAAATTTGAACAAAGGTTTGAGGATTTTAAAAGGGAACTAGATAATGGAATAGAAAAGAGGATTTAAAATATAAAGTTGGATATAGGCAAAGATTTTGACAACTTTAAAGATGATGTTAAAAAAACATTTAAAGAAACTGAATTTGAGCCGATGGAAAAGCAAAGGAGTTTTATGGAGGAGGTAAATTAAAGGGTAGATTGCTTGGATAAGAATATTGTAACACAGGCTGAAGTGTGTGATAAAAGACAGACAGAAGTGAAGGAATATTGTGATAGAATTTAACAGGAACATAGTAAGAAAGCTCAAGAAGAAGTGGGAAGAATCAGGGAGTCCACTTCTGTGATTGAGAAGAGAGTAGGAACTTTGGAAAGAAAAGTAGAAGATAGGAATTGACAGCTCCATCTGTGGTAGTACATATGAGAGATGGTAGGAATTTTAATAATATAGTATATGATCCTAAACGCAACGTCCATCCAGTGGCTTTTGTAAATAGTTTACGAAGTCAGTTTACTGTAGAGTGGATTGAGAAATATAAATTAAGGAGGGCAAGTGCATGTTTAAAGGGTGAGAGTTTAGATTGGGGAGCAGATGCACCAGATAGATATGAAACTTTTGAGGATTTTGTGTCAGCTTTTCTAGAAGAGTACTGGTCTACAGAAAAACAGGGTGATGTAATTGAGGCTTTTAAGAAGGCACCATGGCATAATAACCGAAATAGGGAGAGCATGAGAGAATATTGTGAAAGATGGATCAATAGGTTGAAGCATTTGGACAGTACTTGGAGTGATCGAGATACAATAGAAGTACTGATGGGGAAGTTACCGCCTAATAGTAGATGTGGATGGGCATAATAATAATCTGAAAGATTTTCTGAATAGGGTGAGAGATGTGGATAGATGGTAGACAAATTGTTCTTTTAATGTAAATAGAGATTCTTGGAGGTATCAAGAGAACAGAGAACAGACCAGTAGAGTGAATCAGGTAAATGTGAGAGGTAGGGGAGAAAGAGGTCTGTAACCTCCCCCTCACTTATCGACCGTAATGACAGTGAAAAATTAAACCGTGTGCACCTAATGGAAATTTGGGAAAAGCAATCGTCACTGAAGTTAATTTGTCGGTAAAGAGGGAGGAAAGGGTTACATCTAAATTAAAGGAAAAATACAAATGAAATTGGTGAAAATTAATTTTGAGAAAAGGGTAAACTTAATAAAGAAAGTAAATGTGCGGTCATTACGTTAACAATTAATTGGCGTTAATTAGATATTTGAGATTTGGGGAAAATTACGGTCGCCAGTCTTATGGACAACTACTATAATAACTGAAAATGAAAGATTAATGCACATATAATTAGCACTAAAAGCGTGGCAACTGAAGGTTTGTCAGAAGTAATAAATTTCGCTACACTCTGACTTAATTTAGCAAAAGAATTAATAAAACCGGAAAATTGAAAGTTAATTTAGTGACTGAAATTAATAGTGAACTTTGTTTCTGAAGCACTACGAAATTAAATAAAATAAGGTTAGTCTTGGGCCACCTCAACAATCATTTAAAAAGCTACTTGAATCTACGCAATTTAGAAATAAGAGATTCAACTTTGAACTTGAATTAAATGATTCTGAACAATTAAAAATAGTAAAATTTAGTACGTCCTAGCTGAGCTGCAGTCACTGGTAAGCTAAATTAAAAAAAAAAAAATTAAAGCAGTGAAATGGAATGATATTACTTTAATGCTGGCGTATGAATTTCAACGACACTCGGGTTCATTCCAGAAAAGGAAGGGACCCAGCTTGGTAATGCAATTGTGACAATGAGCAACAAAGGTTCATGCTAAGTTGCTGTATTTTTGTGATGCAACAGTTTGAAAAGCTGAGGTCTGCCATACAGTTCTAAAACTTTACGTGCTTTTAGTCTTCCTTGTTGGTTGATTGAAGGTTTGCAGTCGTGGAACAGGGAGGTGCGACAGGCACTCATTGTCGGCCGTTGCTGTTGCAGCAGCTGGATGTTGGCGCACCTTCTTCTCGACATGGTCACCAGGCGAAACGGTCTCTTGATGTGCGCCAGCTAATGCTTCCCGTCCGCGATACCGTGTCAGAAACTATCGTAGCAAGTCGAGCGCAATTAAATGCTGCCGAACCCCGAAAGCGCGGCAACTCGCGGGAGCGTCACACAACACACCTGCTCCACCGCCCTACTCCAGCCAGACTCCCTCTGCCCACGCTCCACACGGCAAAGTTAGCCCTACCAAAGATCCTAAACACTTTGGTTCTCCACACAACCTATCGATGTAATCGTTCGATAGCATAGTTTTCCCTAGGCCAGACCCAGCGTAAAAATACAAATAATATTTAAAAAACAAACTAATTATACATCGACATAAATGTATATATATATACACAAATAGTAGAACAATTACAATATATAAAGACACACAAATGTCATAACTTCAGGTAACAAAATAAGGAAAAAAATTTATAGTACAATACATGGAAATAGTAGGATATGCATTTCCAGCGTTACACATCGAGGGAATTTTAGGGGTAATGATAGAGGTTGTGATAGGAGAGGAAGTTTTAATATGGGAAACGGTACACCACAATAGTAAGGTACCATCCTGGAGCAGGTCAAGTATCAGGGCCTACCAATGTTGCCAGTTGCAACAATGATGTCAGATGTTTTGTGATGTGCAGCAATAGTAATACCAATCATGGTGATAGGGGGTGTGGAAGTCAGAACTTGGTACCTGAAGAGTTAGGGCCCAAAATTAAGTGTGGGAATAATATAGAATTGGGAGGTTCATGTATGGAGGTGTATGATGGCGTTACAGAATATGATAGGCCTAATGCAGGCTTGGCTCAGGTGACTGTTAACATAGGGGGGTTATGTAGGGGTTTTACTAAAGAGGATCAGGTAGTGATTGTTGGTGGGGCTGGTAATAGTATTGATAGGGATGGGGAGTATGACATAGATGGTGACCAGGAAAAGATAGCCACTCAGACTGGCAACACGAATGTGCATTTTGTGGAACTGTTTCAGCATCACGATCGGCCTCATCCTAATACAGCTGTCAGGCGTAATAACATGAGACTTGGGGGTGCGCTGATGACAGAAGGCATGGGGCACATTTCAGTGGTGTCGGTGGAGTCTATCAGCAGGACGGGTTTCACTAGACATGGCCTGCACCTCGACAGGTATGGGAAGGGGAGGTTGGCCAAGCTTATAGGTGACAGCATAGGTGGGGGTGGTGGGATTACTCATGGGAAAATTCCTGTAGTAGTGGGTGTTAGAGCTGCACCTTTTTTAGATTGAAGTCAGCTGTTGGTATTCCTGCTGAAGGGAAATCTCTCTAACAAACGAACCACTTTCGACAAAGCTTAGGTATCCGAGTAATGAGGAAATTAGTATAATATTTCATCAAAATATACAAGGCATTAGAGATAAAGTTAGCGAACTGCTTATAGATGTTGACTCTGAAATTATCGGTATATCTGAACACTTCTTTTAAATAAGGAGATAATTCAGAGGCTTCCTTTACCAGGATACAGGTTGGCTGGCAGCTTTTCTAGGAACTCTTTGCAGTGTGGGGGAGTAGCCGTGTATGTGAAAAAGAACATCCCATTTGAGTCAATTGATGTTTGAAAGTACTGTACAAAAAAGGTGTTTGAATGTTGTGCAGGTGTGGTTAAATTTAGTGGAGCTAAACTTCTAACTGTTGTTATTTATAGATCCCCAGACTCCGATTTCACAACATTTTTGCTAAAGCTACAGGAGGTTCTTGGTTCACTTTATAGGAAATACAAAAAGTTAGTTACATGTGGTGACTTCAATATTATCGTATAAGTGATTGTGCAGAGGGAAAGGATGCTGGTAGTCCTCCTTAATTCATATAATCTTATGCAAACCGTATTCTTTCCAACGAGAGTGCAAGGGAACAGTAGAACAACCATAGACAACATTTTTTTTCATTCCTCATTACTAGAAGGGCAATCTGTTAGCAAAAAGGTGAATGGCCTTTCAGATCATGATGCACAAATTTTAACTGTAAAAGATTTTTGTGCTGCAACACATGTTAAATATAGTTATCAACTTTTTAGGTAAGCTGATCCAGTTGCTGTAGAGACCTTTGTAAACCTTATCAAGGAACAAGTGGAGCGGTGTACCATAGGTCTCTAGAAGAGCGTAGCGTTACAAAGGGTTGGAAAAGGGCACAGGTCATCCCCGTTTTCAAGAAGGGACGTCGAACAGATCTGCAGAACTATAGACCTATATCTCTAACGTCGATCAGTTGTAGAATTTTGGAACACGTATTGTGTTCGAGTATAATGACTTTCCTGGAGACTAGAAATCTACTCTGTAGGAATCAGCATGGGTTTCGAAAAAGACGCTCGTGTGAAACCCAGCTCGCGCTATTCGTCCACGAGACTCAGAGGGCCATAGACACGGGTTCACAGGTAGATGCCGTGTTTCTTGACTTCCGCAAGGCGTTCGATACAGTTCCCCACAGTCGTTTAATGAACAAAGTAAGAGCATATGGACTATCAGACCAATTGTGTGATTCGATTGAGGAGTTCCTAAATAACAGAACGCAGCATGTCATTCTCAATGGAGAGAAGTCTTCTGAAGTAAGAGTGATTTCAGGTATGCCGCAGGGGAGTGTCATGGGACCGTTGCTGTTCACAATATACATAAATGACCTGGTGGATGACATCGAAAGTTCACTGAGGCTTTTTGCAGATGATGCTGTGGTGTATCGAGAGGTTGTAACAATGGAAAATTGTACTGAAATGCAGGAGGATCTGCAGCGAATTGACGCATGGTGCAGGGAATGGCAATTGAATCTCAATGTAGACAAGTGTAATGTGCTGCGAATACATAGAAAGATAGATCCTTTATCATTTAGCTACAAAATAGCAGGTCAGCAACTGGAAGCAGTTAATTCCATAAATTATGGGGGAGTACGCATTAGGAGTGATTTAAAATGGAATGATCATATAAAGTTGATCGTCGGTAAAGCAGATGCCAGACTGAGATTCATTTGAAGAATCCTAAGGAAATGCAATCCGAAAACAAAGGCAGTAGGTTACAGTACGCTTGTTCGCCCACTGCTTGAATACTGCTCAGCGGTGTGGGATCCGTACCAGATAGGGTTGATAGAAGAGATAGAGAAGATCCAACGGAGAGCAGCGCGCTTCGTTACAGGACCATTTAGTAATCGCGAAAGCGTTACGGAGATGATGGATAAACTCCAGTGGAAGACTCTGCAGGAGAGACGCTCAGTAGCTCGGTACGGGCTTTTGTTAAAGTTTCGAGAACATACCTTCACCGAAGAGTCAAGCAGTATATTGCTCCCTCCTACGTATATCTCGCGAAGAGACCATGAGGATAAAATCAGAGAGATTAGAGCCCACACAAAAGCATACAGACAATCCTTCTTTCCACGAACAATACGAGACTGGAATAGAAGGGAGAACCGATAGAGGTACTCAGGGTACCCTCCGCCACACACCGTCAGGTGGCTTGCGGAGTATGGATGTAAATGTAGATGTAGAAGATGTTTATAGTACTGATACAGTAGACGATAAATATAATGCTTTCCTCAAGACTTTTCTCGTGCTCTTTGAAAGTTGCTTTCCGTTAGAACGTTCAAAACAGGGTGCTAGCACAAACAGGCAGCCTGGGTGGCTGACTAGAGGGATCTTGTAGAACAAAGTGGCAATTATATCAAAACGTTAGAAACAGTCAAAATCTAAATGCAGCAGTCCATTACAAACAGTATTGTAAGGTGCTTAAAATGTTATTAGGAAGGCAAAAGGCATCTGGTATGCAGATAGAATAGCTAAGTCTCAGGATAAAATAAAAACCATGTGGTCAGTTGTAAAGGAAGTGGGTGGTCTGCAGAGACAGGTCGAGGATACAGAATCAGTGCGTAGTGGGAATGTCCGTGTTACTGATAAGTCGCATATATGCACAGTATTTAATAATCACTTTCTGAATATAGCAGGTTAACTAAATAGAAACCTAGTCCTAACAGGGAATCATATAGCGCTCTTAGAAAAAAGTGTTCCAAGACTGTTACCTGAAATGCTCCTCGATGATACTGACAAGAGGGAAATTGAGTTAATAATTAAATCACTAAAGACCAAGAACTCTCATGGATATGACGGGGTATCTAACAGAATACTGAAGTATCGTTCTATGTATGTTAGCCCAGTACTTAGCCATATCTGTAACTTTTCCTTTAGGAGTGGTCGGTTTCCTGACCGATTAAAATACTTGGTAGTGAAGCCACTTTATAAAAAGGGAGACAGGGATAATGTTGACGATTATAGACCTATTTCTATGCCATCGGTGTTTGCTAAAGTTATCGAGAGGGTTGTAAACACAAGGTTACTGGAGCATTTAAAATCACATAATTTGCTGTCAAATGTACAGTTTGTTTTAGAAATGGCTTAACAACTGAAAATGCTATATTCTCTTTTCTCCGTGAGGTTTTGGACGAATTAAAAAAAAGGTTGCGAACGTTAGGTGTTTTCTTTGATTTAACGAAGGCTTTTGACTGTGTTGACCACAAAATATTACTGCAGACGTTGCACCATTATGGAGTAAGGGGAGTAGCCTACTATTGGTTTGCCTCTTACTTTAAGAACAGAAAGCAGAAGGTAATTCTCCGCAATATTGAGAGTGGTAGAGATGTTCAGTCCCAATGGGGCACTGTTAAGTGGGGCGTTCCCCAAGGGTCGGTGCTGGGGCCACTTCTGTTTCTTATTTATATAAATGATATGCCTTCTAGTATTACAGGTGATTCAAAAATATTTCTGTTTGCTGATGACACCAGCTTGGTAGTGAAGGATCTTGTGTGTAGTATTGAAACATTATCAAATAATGTAGTTCATGAAATAAGTTCATGGCTTGTGGAAAATAATTTGATGCTAAATCACAGTAAGACTCAGTTTTTACAGTTTCTAATTCACAATTCAACAAGAACTGATATTTTGATCAGACAGAATGGGCATATTATAGGCGAGACGGAACAGTTCAAGTTCCTAGGCGTTCGGATAGATAGTAAGCTGTTGTGGAAAGCCCATGTTCAGGATCTTGTTCAGAAACTAAATGCTGCTTTATTTACCATTAGAACAGTATCTGAAATAAGTGACATTTCAACACGAGAAGTAGTCTACTTCGCATATTTTCATACGCTTATGTCATATGGAATTATTTTTTGGGGTAATTCTTCTGATTCAAAAAGGGTATTTTTGGCTCAAAAATGGGCTGTTCGAGCTATGTGTGGTGTAAGTTCGAGAACCTCTTGTCGACCCCTATTCAATAGTCTGGAAATTTTGACATTGCCCTCACAGTATATATTTTCTTTAATGTTGTTTGTTGTTAGCAATATTAGCTTATTCCCAAGAGTTAGCAGTTTTCACTCAGTTAATACTAGGCAGAAAACAAATCTGCATGTGGAATGTACTTCCTTGATTATTGTGCTGAAAGGAGTGCAGTATTCTGCTGCATCCATTTTCAATAAGCTGCCACAAGAACTCAAAAATCTTAGCAGTAGCCCAAACACTTTTAAGTCTAAACTGAAGAGTTTCCTCATGGCTCACTTCTTCTATTCTGTCGAGGAGCTCCTGGAAGAGCTGAAAAATTAAGTAAATTCCAGTGTTACCTTGTTGATTTTCTTTATTTAAACTTACGACTTGTCGCCTGAATATGTTTCTTATATTTCATTTTATCTGTTCCTACTATCGTGTTGTAATTTCATGTATTGACTCGTTCCATGACCATGGAGACTTCTCCTTAATTTGGTCCCATGGAACAATAAATAAATAAATAAAATAAAATAAATAGAGGCCACAGGGGCGTAGAACCGCCGGAAAAAGTACACACAGCGGTTTTCATGGCGCAAGTCACAGTCAGAAGGGGCCCACTGGCCAACCTAAGTGTTACGAGTACGTGACACGGAGAGGAACGTTTAGCAAAACACAGGCGCACAGCCGCATATAAAGAGGTGCCGGTTCACTAACAAAGCATTCGAGTGTAGCAGCTCTCCCGGACAGCGGGGCGTGTCACACCAACGGCTACACACAGCAGCAGATGGGGCGCCAGCGTTCCAGTCTACGGCAAGTCGCCGGTTCGACCCTCTGAGGCCAATGCAGGGTCCGCAGCCAGCCAGCAGCGGGCCACTAAATGGCTCGCTACCGCGGGCAGTCGTCTTGGCCCCCAACATGCACCGGAGACATCCAGGGTGAGGGCCGCAGATTCAGACGACGGATTGAGGGCGCTCGTTTTCGCCGCGTTCTTAGCCTCGCTGGCGAGGGAGCGCGCCGCGGGTCGCCTTGCAGTGGCGAATATGTGATTAATGCTTCGGTAGTATTTTACGGATTTTTTCCTAAGGATATCTGTAAATTAGTTCATCAAATGGCAATTCCATCAACTCAGGTAGTTAACAAAACTGCTCGTCCAGACTGGTATACAGCATGACTGAACAGGAATCCCTAGTTGTATATTTGGTCACCACAACCCACAAGTTTTTCTCGAGCAATGAGTTATAAGCCAACAACTTGAACGCCCTTTTTGACAACCTGACTAAGGTTAGCACTTTGGCAATCTGCGTTCTGTGCCACTGTTGATATCAACTTGACATGCAAATTAATTAAATTGTGACAGCTGCTGATTGATTTATGACTTTAACCTACTGCTCTACTAAATGGTCTTTCATGTTACCCCAAAATCTTAATATATTGTTCTGTTAATTGATTTATAATACCCTGGGAATAATCGATCCTTCTGAGATATCCCCCACCCATCCCCCTCCACCCCCACCCACTCATCTGGAAATCTCCAACCCTTCCCCTTCCCCTTCCCCTTGCTGATACAAACTTACTTTTAGGACTGAGTCATTCGAATAGCCCCCTCCCAGTCTATCAATTTGATTGACTAATTAATGAACCTCTCTTCCTCTGGTAAATCGTCCAGGCGCCCTCCCCCATCTGGAAACTGATGAGAAAAGGACTCAGTCTGTGCTGGATTGGGTTTTTAAAGCACTATAGAGATCCTAAGTTGGTTCTCTCCACTACATTCAGAAGGAGGAGAAGGGCCTACTGTATGATAGGAAATTGAAATCAGTGTCAATTACATAGCAAAGAATACACTGTTTGTTTATAAAATTCAAGTGGTAGTGGTTGGCTCTCTCTTTTATTTGGTGGGAAAATTCATCATTCTCTGTTGTTTCAGAAGATGCAGGTCTTGTAGAATACATTGAAGAAAGTAATTAAATCAATCATTTTTTTCTGATCGTGAAAGGAATACCATCACGAAATTGACATCAACATAGCTCACTGCACGTAATTACGTTACTAATAAACTTCCAACCTTGTCTTCAGACTGAGTAGACGTTCCGGCCACTTTATGTATTCCTGTGCATACAGATCGGGAGAAAGGCTGCACTATGCCCAACCAGGCCTGCGGCCGATGTCAGATGCCACACCGCCAGCCGCCGCATGTATTACCCTGCACACAGCTCCAGGTCACGAGGTGCACATATTAGAAGTGGCGCCAATTTCTGAACGATGTGTCAGGTCACGACAACCCTTTGGTATTGATACCAGACTCACTTCCTTTCTCTCCCTCTTCCCTCTCTCTCGTGAGCTCTCTCTCCCTCCCTCCCTCCCTTCCCTCCCCCCCCCCCCTCATCTCTCTCGCTCTCGCTCTCTGTCTCAAGTAGTTGCTTCCTATTTGTGTGAACCAACGTATGCAAACACACACACAGACTAAGATGTTCCCCCAACCCCTCCTCCCTTCCATACCCCTCCCCTGCCCTTACCGAGCGAGGTGGCGCAGTGGTTAGACACTGGACTCGCATTCGGGAGGACGACGGTTCAATCCCGCGTCCGGCCATCCTGATTTAGGTTTTCCGTGATTTCCCTAAATCGCTCCAGGCAAATGCCGGTATGGTTCCTTTCAAAGGGCACGGCCGACTTCCTTCCCCGTCCTTCCCTAATCCGATGAGACCGATGACCTTGCTGTCTGGTCTCCTTCCCCGAAACAACCAACCAACCAACCCTGCCCTTTCGCCCCTCATACAATCCTGGTGTTAGTAGACAGTACATCCCTTTGTTCTCGCACTTCCATTGCTATGGAAACCTGTAACGGATCGAACAAAATCATACATACAAGAGGAACTAGGTAGCATATGTTCTGTGCTACACAATCCCGAACGTAGTCCTGAACAAAGAAGCGGATATCTCCGAAACCCCAGCTGTGGATGTCCTGAAATTATCCCTCACTCTATCAGATTGATTGACTAATTAATTAAATCGATACCCTTTGTGTGTGGCCAAATATCCTTCCATCCTATTGGCGGATACTGCGAGTGGTATATTTGACGACATTCTATCCTGCAACTGTCCAGTTTCCAAACTCTAGTCTTCCCCCTTCTCGATTTTTTCCCTTGCCTCCTGTTGGCGGATACAGGCACAGTTAAGTCACTTTGTAGGACATCCATTAGGTTAGAGATAGCTAAAAACTTCAAATTTCAGGTCAGTTGCATGCTATGTCCTTCAAAAATTTGCAGGAGTGGCTGACGTGTTCTCACAATACCAGTATCGGAAACAATAAATCGATCAATCGGGAATTTGCCATTATGATTGGGTTTTTAAAGCAGTATAGAGATCCTAAGGTGGTTCTCTCCACTACATTCAGAAGGAGGAGAAGGGCCTATTGCACAATAGGATAGAGATAACAACAAATACCACTGCAAACCAAAGTCCATTGAAATCCATTGAGAAGCACTAAATACAACACACTTAAACCACAATCCATTTTGTAGTAGTAGTTGTCATGGCTGGATCTCAGAGCTCATTGAAATACTCACACATCCCGCATACTCATGTCCCAATGTCCACAGCACCCCAGGCCAGATGACACGCAATGCTAGTTGCTAAACTGGATGTGCGTCTCAGCGATGGTGCAGCCGGACTCGGACTGCCGGAGTCGACAAATACTGTGACACTGAATATAGGCCGTGATCACAGTGGTGTGTATTACAAGACTGAATGTGCGAGAGCACGTCGCCAGTGGTGTAAGCTCGCAATAAAATCACTCTTCTCACCGAATTTAGAAAATGATTCTGTGCTGACGTATCTGTCGCCAGCACGCTGGTCGGTAAAGATGAAGCGCGAAGATCGATTAGTAGGAGCTGGATCAAGCTCACTAGCACGAAAAAGGCCAGAGACACACCCACAAGCAACACGTCGCTGACGCTCTCACACCAGCGTGTATTTAGGCCGGTGCTGCTGACCAGAAGGCCTCACCCACTCACTCAGTCATCCAATTTGGCGTCTGTCAGTATACTCACAGAGCGGGCTCAGTTCATCAGAGGCTACAGTGGTACATAGCAAACAGATTAGCGACTATAGCGAGACTATTACTGATGAGCTTGTATCGCAACACATGACCTCTGCTCCAGTTACATAAAGTTTACAATTCATGTAAATAAAGAACTGTATAATCCATGCGTGCATTTGTGTTGTAGAAAGAGGATAGCGGCCACCCATAATTACATCCTCTCCCTTGCTTCCTTGCTGTACGAGATTCTGCAGTGGCAAACAGGGATAATACAGTGGTGGTTGAAGATAATCAACTTGGCCAAAGATTTTACTTTCTTCTCTTGTGTTATAGCTTGCAGGGGTACTCGTGTTCAAGTGTTTCTATTTGCTAATTTGTTGTTGTGTTCTTGCTTGTATTCTAGAAGGGGAGCCGCAGAACTAATCAAATTTCTCTTTTCAGACGCTTTGCTTGCTTTTTGCTATAATGTTGTTGTTGTGGTCTTCGGTCCAGAGACTGGTTTGATGCAGCTTGTAATGTGACAAAGTGCCATTTAGTGAAGGCCAGGTATAGTCAAGGCGCAACTGTAGAGAAAGTGGACGCTTGTGCCATCTGTGGGCCAGAATCGAAGTCAAAGCGCAAGTGCTTCCTCCTGGTGGCAGTTAAATTAAGGAACGCTATGTGGGAGACAGTGTCTGTGGCTTGTGCTGCACTCCTCCAGTGAAATAACAAAAGAATTAAACTAAATAATATTGTTACATGTAGTAAAAATATAAATGTAATATTACTTTAATATATGAAAATGACTGTAATTGAATATTGTAATGCTATGGTATGTTTAATTGTAAATCGAGAACTTGGCGTTATGTAAAATAATGTTTAGGTGTGGGGGAAATCCCCGAGAATGAGAACAGTGTACAGGTTGGTGCGTAATATTGACGGTCGAAGTAAGTTGGCGTAGCTCTGAGGCAGAACAAGTGTTAAGTGGCATAAAAGTGATTGCCGGTGTGTGCTACGGTAACGTTGCTAACAGACCACTTGAAATGAGCTGAAAACAGATATGGACTTCGTTTATCGTATGGCTACAACCTAAATGGACACTAAGGCTTGTAAGACGCGGTATTTCGACGGAGATGGGCTGTGAGCGGCAAAATAGTACGGTTTCCCGCTCCGGGGTACATGGTACTGCATGGTGCAATGCTGCGTTAATTGCTACGAGTTGCTCGTGCCAACGGCGAGGTGTGAAGGGATCAGTAGCCGCATCCAACAGCGTATTGTGATCTCAATAACTGATGAGGTCCATTGGTGAGCTCACTTCGGTAGCATCAAACTAGAAGTTATCTTACAGAAGTATTATTCTGTGAATCAGTTTGTGCAATAGTCAAACCAAGTTCTCTACAGGGTGTAAAGCTTGGAGGCAATAATAATTTTGTGGTTTAAATTGCATTCCCCGAGTGTAATCAATTATATAAAGGAAATAGCTCATTATTAACCCACAGCCAGTGAATTCTATGTGCTCCAACATCAGTGAAAAGTTATGGTGCGTGAGAATCGGTGTAGCTATATTGCAAGAGAAAATAGTTGGAATTAACGCCGAAATCGCCAGCAGACGCCGCTTCATGCATTGGATGGAAGATGCCAGGTACTGTGCCACCTTAATTACTATCCAGCTCGATGTGGTGGCTTTTCAGTACATTGCCATAGTCAAAAATTACTCGGTTCCGTCCGAGCAACGTAACTCTCAATTAGTGTTTTCAGTAACTATATTGACGAGCAGATCTATATTGTTCTTTAATTAAGCGTTCAAGGAAATTGCTGCCACCACAGTACACGTTGTGCCTTCAGCACAATGCAAGCTCAATAACATTAAATTCAGTAATTACAATTTTTGTAGTTTACATTAACCTAAAACAAGTTCAAGTGTGTATCATGTGTGTTTATGTATTGTGAAACGATTTCAGGATGTGGTAGTGTTTTAAATGAATAATATCCTCCTGCTAGGCAATATCAAACATACAGAATTAAGTGCTCCATGTTCAGTCACTTCAAAGAGATTATTAGTGCTACTAATAATCAAATATAGACGTAAAAATAAGTTGGTTACGCGCCATTATCATTATTTATTCCAAAAATTCCGTGTATTAGTTGGATCACCATAAGGTGTCTATTCAAACCTATTACATGCGAGAGCCGCTTTCCGGAAGTCCAGTGCCGCATGGTCTAAAATAATACAGCAAATTCGGGTAGTGGCATCGCAAGCTCTCCATGCTACTCTATCCTGTACAAGCTTCTTCATCTCCCAGTACCTACTGCAACCTACATCCTTCTGAATCTGTTTAGTGTATTCATCTCTTGCTCTCCCTCTACGATTTTTACCCTCCGTGCTGCCCTCCAATACTAAATTGGTGATCCCTTTATGCCTCAGAATATGTCCTACCAACCGATCTCTTCTTCTAGTCAAGTTGTGCCACAAATTTCTCTTCTCCCCAATTCTGTTCAATGCCTCCTCATTAGTTATGTGATCTACCCATCCAATCTTCAGCATCCTTCTGTAGCACACATTTCGAAAGCTTCTATTTTCTTTTTGTCTAAACTATTTATCGTCAATGTTTCACTTCCATACATGGCTACACTCCATACAAATACTTTCAGAAACGACTTCCTGACACTTAAATCTATACTCGATGTTAACAAATTTCTCTTCTTCACAAACGCTTTCCTTGCCATTGCCAGTCTACATTTTATATCCTCTCTACTTCGACCATCATCAGTTATTTTGCTCCCCAAATAGCAAAACTCATTTACTACTTTAAGCGTCTCATTTCCTAATTTAATTCCCTCAGCATCACCTGACTTAATTCGACTACATTCCATTATCCTCATTTTGCTTTTGTTGATGTTCATCTTACATCCTCCTTTCAAGACACTGTACATTCTGTTCAACTGTTCTTCCAAGTCTTTTGGTGTCTCTGACAGAATTACAATGTCATCGGCGAACCTCAAAGTTTTTATTTCTTCTCCATAGATTTTAATTCCTACTCCGAATTTTTCTTTTGTTTCCTTTACTGCTTGCTTAATATACAGATTGAATAGCATCGGGGAGAGGCTACAACCCTGTCTCACTCCCTTCCCAACCACTGCTTCCCTTTCATGCCCCTCGACTCTTATAACTGCCATCTGGTTTCTGTACAAATTGTAAATAGCCTTTCCCTCCCTGTATTTGACCCCTGCCACCTTCAGAATTTAAAAGTGAGTGTTCCAGTCAACATTGTCAATAGCTTTCTCTAAGTCTACAAATGCTAGAAATGTAGGTTTGCCTTTCTTTAATCTATTTTCTAAGGTAAGTCGTAGGGTCAGCATTGCCTCACGTGTTCCAACATTTCTACAGAATCGAAACTGATCTTCTCCGAGGTCGGCTTCTACCAGTTTTTCCATTCGTCTGTAAAGAATTCGTGTTAGTATTTTGCAGCCGTGGCTTATTAAACTTATAGTTCGGTAATTTTCACGTCTGTCAACTCCTGCTTTCTTTGGGATTGGAATTATTATATTCTTCTTGAAGTCTAAGGGTATTTCGCCTCTCTCATACATCTTGCTCACCAGATGGTAGAATTTTGTCAGGGCTGGCTCTCCCAAGGCTACCAGTAGTTCTAATGGAATGTTGTCCACTTCCAGGGTCTTGTTATATATATTAATGTCTTTGTGTAAACCACGAATTCTCCACCCCCTCTGCGCCCTGCCCCTGCGCCACAGTCGCAGATAGCCAATGTGATGGAGCTAACACAAGTTTTTTCAGTTTCAGAACCAACAAATTGCTACCTCACTGACCACAGTACAACTACTGGCTGCACAAGCCGCGTCGGCCACACAACCACAGCCGACGAACCAATCAGCCCAAGAGCCGCTGACCAGTACAACACCGTTCTAGAAATTTAAAGGAAAAAGAGGAGGAATGGAGTGAATACCTGACTCAGTTCGAAGCACATTGTCAAGTTCATCGTGTTCAAGGTACTTTAAAGGTACAATATTTCATTTCCATTGCGGGGTCTCCAGTGTTCAGGTTAGTGCAAAAACTATTTTCAACAGCGTCTCCCGACGAACTCGTCTATAACCAAGCAATCGCTGCCTTACTATGATGACCAGCAAGTCCAAGTAGCTGGTCAGTTCTTTCGTTTGAAGAAAAAACCGAAACAGACGTACCGGCAGTGGAACACAGAATTAAAGGGCACGAGTAGGAAGTGTGAATTTAAGTGTAGTTGTGGCAACTTTTACAGTGATTTAATGATACGTGATGCAATCCCGCGATGCAATAGCATTCAGTGTCCCAGATACTAGGATATGGGAACAGATCTTAACGTACTCTAAACCATCACTTCCCCAAGTATTGCAAATCTCAGAGCAATATGATTCGGGTGCCATAGCGGCCGATAAGTTTGACCAGGCCCCGATTTGTCATGTCGACTCGCCCCAAGCAGCCACAACAGCGAGCGCGTACACAGCCGCCTGGATAGACATGAAATAGGCCTGTGAATTTAGTGAAGCCTTGCTCTAGATCTTTTGTTCACCATAAAAGACAGGGTTGCCCATTACGTAACGCAACTTGCTACACGTGTGGGAAAAAAGGCCATGTCTAAGCAGTTTGTTTTGCAACGGCACAAAAACGACAATTTTTCCCGCTTCCAGAAAAACCAGGCTCGTGCACATGCTGTGAGTGCTGTGATTTCAAACCCTACAACAGGTTCTGACAACAGTAAGATTAAGGTTGTGTCTCTTTCTGGCCCTAGTGCTGTGCAACGACGTTCTGACAAACTATTTGTCTTATTATGAATTGCTGGCCGTTGTGTGAACTTTCAGTTAGACCCGGGTTCCTCCGTAACTTTGCTTAATCGTGCCACGTACGAACAGCTCGGCTCACGACACCCAAGCACGTAACTGCTTACAACAGACAGGAAATCCCAGTGCTTGGACAGTGTAGTTTGCCTGCCACTTACAAATCTCACACTAGGACAGTGAATTTTGCTGGGCTGAAATCGAGAAACAGTGAGAACATATTCGGTTTAAATGCTTTTGATTTGTTTGGACTTAGTATCCGAGACAATGAACTTTCAGTGTCTGCTTTTGAACCAAAAGACAATGTAGCTAACTTACTTAAAGACTTTCCTGAACTATTTTCAGAAGGAATGGGAAAAGCTAATAACATTGTAGCGCGTGTTACATTGAAAGACAATGCGTAGCTCAAATTTTTCCTGGTCCTCCCCGTTCCAATTGCTTTAAGACGCAAAGTAGCCATTGAATTGAAAGATTGCAAGATAATGGTGTAACGGCTCCCATTCAAGCCAGTCAATGGGCAAGTCCTCTCGTTTTATTGCCTAAGTCGTCTGGTCGAATTTGCATTTGTGTTGACTTCAAGTCTACAGTCAACCCACAAACAATTCCATTAGATAAAGAATCACAGAAAGTGCTTTTTGTAAATTTACACTTGTTCAAGTATTTACGTTTGCCCTTCGGCAGTGCTTCCGACTCGCCGTTTTTCAACCTTACTTGGAATAGCTGACTGCAGAAGTGCCATTTTGTTCAAACTACCTTGAAGATATTGTAGTCTTAGGTCGCACGCCAAAGGAACACGTTGCCAATTTGTGTACTCTTTTTCGACTGTTGTCAGATTCAAGACTCGAGTGTCGTCTCGAAAAATGTGATTTTTTTCAAACTGTACTCCAGTACATAGGTCATGTGATAAACAGTCAGGGTGTGCACCCCCTCCAATCTCATTTGCTTGGAATCCGTGACCTGCCTGTTCCTCGCAATGTGTCTGAACTGCAATCAGTACTAGGCAAGATGACATACTACGACGGTAATCCTGAAAGTAAGGCCTCCTATTTTTTTAATAAGTACATAGACCTGTTTATTTCTACAATGGTTTACATTAGTTTACAGCTTGAACGTTTAGCTATTTTTCGACGTAAGCACCATTTCTGTCGATGCATTTTTGTAGACGCTGTGCCAGTGTTTGTATGCCCATGTCATACCAGCTCGCCGCCGTGCTGTTCAGAAACTTATGAACCTCTTCTTTCACCTCGTCGTCGGAGCTGAATCGCTTTCCGGCCAAATGTTCTTTTAACCTAGGGAACAGGTGATAGTCACTGGGCGCCAAGTCAGGACTATAGGGCGGTTGGGTGATTATGTTCCACTGAAACTGTTGCAGGAGAGTAACGGTTTGCCGAGCGATGTGTGGGCGAGCGTTGTCATGGAGAATGTGTACGCCCTTGTTCAACATTCCTCTTCTCCGGTTCTGAATTGTCCGTTTGAGTTTTTTCAGAGTCTCACAGTACCTGTTAGCGTTAATTGTGGTCCCAGTGGGCATAAAGTCGACCAACAATACCCCTTTCCGAACCCAAAAAACGGTTGTCATGACTTTACTGGCAGACTGTGTTCGTCTGAATTTCCGCGGGTTTGGCAAAGACGGATGCCGCCACTGGCGTGATTGTTGCTTGGTCTCAGGTGTAAAGTGGTATGCCCAGGTTTCGTCAACCGTGACAGTTGAGTCCAGAAAGTTGTCCTGTTCGGCTGCAAGGCGGTGGAGACATGCGCGGGAAGCATCAACTCGTTGCCACATGTGGTCCTCAGTCAGCATGCGTGGCACCCATCTTGCGTACACCTTCCGGTAGTTCAGTGTTTCCGTTAAAATTCTGTGAGCGGTGCTTCGGGAAACCTCAAGAACCAACATGCAGAGATCATCCAGGGTGATCTGCAGATCTTCACGCATGCTTTGCTCAACCTTCAACACTGTCGCCTCAGAAATTGACGGTCTCCCGCTCCTTTGTTCGTCGTGAATTTCGGTTCGACCAGCTGCAAACTTTCTACACTACTTACGAACATTTTTGACATCCATGCACAGGGGACTGATGACCTCAGAAGTTAGTGACCTTTGCGTTCAGAAACCGAATAACTGCTCGCAATTCGCACTTGGCGGTAATATCCAACGGGAGCTCCATTCTCAACGGCTGCCAAGCCAAGACTGAGCGCCTCAGCGCGGCGTGCGCATGTTTACACAAAGCGCGTGAAGCACTCTTCATAACACTGTGACCAACTGCCACACAGAGTTCTGTACCTATAGAAGAATAGGAGACCTTACTTTTGGGATTACCCTCGTACATTGGGTTCATACCGAATGCCGCTCAGATCGCGGCTGCATTGCACCGCTTGCGTCGCAAACATGTACCTTACGTGTGGACTAAAGACTGTCAAAACGCATTTCAAGAACTTAAAAATGATTTGCTTAGTGACAGATGTTTAGTGCACTTTGACCCTGCCAAGCCAGTAGTTTTTTAAGTCGATGATTCTTCCTACGGAATCGGCCCTATGCTTTCGCACAGAATTGGTACACAAGACACCTATTGCTTTTGCGCAAAGTTGTTAATTCAAACTCAGTGCAGTTATTCTCAAATGGAAATAGAGGCTCTCGCTATTGTGTATGGTGTGACCAAATTCCTTCACTATTTGTATGGTCGCAAGTACTTTTTAGTGATTGATCACAAGCCTTTGCAGTCCTCGTTTTATCCGTCAAAGCCGGTTCTTACATGCACTGCCAAAAATTGTAACGTTGGGCTATGTTACGTTCGCAGTATCAGTATGAAATTGTGTACAGGCCTACGGCAAAGCATGGCAATGCAGACGCCCTATTCCGCCTTTCGGTCGGTCCGGACTCTGCTTTTGATGAACCTGCGGCATCTTGTTGCCAGATCGATGCACAAGACTCTGAATTGCTGGAGTCTTTTCCATTGCACTCCAGAAAGATTGCACAGACCGCGGAAGCAGACGCACATCTCAAGAATTTGTTGCATTACATTCGCACGTCTTGCCCTCGTATATTAAAAAGTATCCAGAACTCAGTTGTGTGTCGATATGTTGCACATCGGAATAACTTTTCAGTTCAACAGGGTGTGATTCTAGTTCAAAATGACAGTGGACAATTGCGTGTCCTTATTCCCAACGTGTTGCATAAGGATGTGTTGCGATTGCTCCACTAAGGATATTGGGGAGTTGTTCGCACTAAACAATCAGTGCGCTGGCACTGTACTAGGCAGGGCACGGACGCCCATATTGAACAGATCGTAACAAAGTGTCGCGCATGCGTGGACAACCAATCAGCTCTGCCACAGATACTCGTCGCTATTTGCGGTGCCTATGGCTTCTACCACATCACATAGAATTATTCAAGCTTCGTCCTCCATATTTTGCATAGAAGGTTTGTCAGAGGCACGAGTGTCTGAGAAAGGACCACAGTTCACTTCACACGATTTTGAACAGTTCTGTGAACTAAATGGCGTTTGTCATCTAACAAGTGATCCGTTTCATCCCCAGTCCATTGGAGAAGCAGAACACTTTTAAACAACAGATGGCCAAACTTTGCATCACCCATACACGGGAACAGGCTCTGCAGCTCTTTCTCGCCTCCTGTCTCTCCCACACTCGAGACGGCACGTCACCGACGGAACTTCTGCACGGCCGCCGACATCGGACGCTGCTACACTTCCTACACCCACCCCAGCATCCGGCGCAGCCAACGGTTCGCAAGTATCGCTTTGAGGCGCGCGATCTTGTTCTTTTCAGGGTTTATGGCAATCGTGGGCGCTGGGAAAGAGGCGTGATTCAGGAACACATTGGCTGTTTTAAGTACTCGATCGCAGGTCCCGATGGGTTTCAGCGCCGCCACCAAACCAAATTCGTGTGTGTCATTTACCTCGTGATTCTGCTGCGTTTCTTCCCCCAAGATTCACGGTTTCATGGGAACCGTGTGGTCTTCGCAGCCGCACACAGGAGGAGCAGATGGATGACGTGCTCTCGCCCCCGCCATTCCAACTCTCCACCTCGATGGACGTGGACCCACTGTCGCCGTCGCCCCAGGACACACCCTCGGGCCTGGACGTGTGCCCAGGCAGCAGTTTTCTGGAGGATGTTCCTGTTGCCTCGCAAGCCAGATGGCGGAGTACGGCCGGGGGTATGCCGTCCTCCAGAGTCACAGCTCCCAGCTCATCTCTACTTCCAGCGACCTGCCTCCCTCCCGTTGTTGTTCGCATCCTCAATACGTGACAACAGTGCAGCATATCAGAGGGAGGAATGTACTGGCGTAAGCTGTTGCCAACACACTGATCAGCAAAGATGAAGCATGAAGATCGATTAGTAGGCGCTGGATCAAGCGCGCCTGTCATAAAAAGAGATCAGAGACACACCAGCCTCTTGATAGCGTGTATTTAGGCCGCCGCTGCTGACTGAAGAGCCTCACTCACTCACTCAGTCATCCACATCCAGTTTGGCGTGTGTTAGACAGGGTTTAGTTCATCCCGGCTACAATGACAATAGCGAACAGATCAGAGACTAGAGCGAGACTATTACTGATGAGCTTGTACTACAACACTTGGACTCTATTCCAGTTAAGTCAAGATTCCAGTTCAAGTAAATAAATAACTATATTGACCCACGTATGTATCTGAGTTGTAGGAAAGGGATACTAGCCACAAATAATTACATTCTCTCCCTTGCTTCCTTGTAGTACAGGACTCTACAGATTCTTCCGAGGAACATGGTATTAAGCTGATATTTGGAACTAGCGGACAGTCAGCTGGAGAAACCAAAGGGTACATTTCGGATTCAGACGCGAAAGTGGGCAGTCGGTCTTTAGGTAGCTAGGAAGTGAAACAACTTAGAAAATTGCGCATTGTGTTGTATCGTGGGACTTAGTCTCTGAGCGGTGAGCAGCCACGTGCCTGGTGTGAATTCTTAACTTTTCGCGTAGTTAACGAGGCTGAGTGTTGGACTTTTAATTCACGATAAGACTGTGAATGATCAAACTGTGTCAAATGGATATTCGCTCGACTGTAATAGTAATTCTAAATACGACCACTTTCGCTATTAGTTTGCATTCTGAATAAACATTATTCTACCAAGTCGCAACTGTGTGGCCACATGAGTTATGGGTCGTTAATTTAGTTCCCTGTTATTGCATGTTATGTTAACTTTGTATTTCGCAAACTTGCCATCAACCAGACAATTTAACCAAAGGGTCACAAGTGTCTAATTTAGGGCGTGTAATGTGACACGTGCGATTCAACCTCTAGACGAGTTTGAGCCAAAAATTTCGACGAAGAGGAACCGCATCTTTGGGGACGTTAGCTCGCAATGATCCCATACAACTATGTGAGGAATCACAAAAAAATGCAACGATAGAATCAACTCGTGAGAAATATAGAAAATCTCATGACCAAAACACTAGCTTTTCAGATCTATAGTGTTGCGTTTACTGGTAGAAATTTCTGTCAGCAATTTGGAAGCAAGTCTCTCCATTCAACCACACACTTGCTTTCGATCGTATGTCGATGTCCTTTAATGATTAAAGCCACTGGTGAATCTTGTTCGAGTCACTCTCATCTCTCGAAACGAGTCAACTTTTCTGAACATTTCTGTTAAGCACCCCGTACAGCAAAACAGTCTCTCTGTCTGTTCCTCAGTCTCTACCCCGCCATACCTGCAGCTTTCTCCGTGTGAGTGTATCAGTTAAATTCGGAACGGAGCAGAAGTCGGAGGACCATATGTATACAACCCTCTGCTTCCCATAGAGAAACAAGGTGAGCTGAGCTAATGCGACAGCAAAGTGTTTTGACCACTCAGTGGTAATGGGAGCATGTTGTCGTATCTCCGTCAACTGTGTATAATGTGTAACGAAGTTTTCTCATGCAACACAAGGTAGTGGAAAATACAGTACGAGCAGTTATGATCGTGTTTATTATTGGGAGAATTTAGGAAGACTTCACGTAACATGGGAACTGAAAGAAAGATGAGGATTTTGCTACTGCATTGTTGTGCGTTTCCAAACTACATATAGGTACTGCTGTCTGGTTCAATGGTCCAAATGGCTCTGAGCTCTATGGGACTTAACATTTGAGGTCATCAGTCACTTATAACTTAGAACTACTTAAACCTAACTAATCTAAGGACATCACACACATCCATGCCAGTGGATGAATGGAACGATTTTCATACACCCAGACGAGCATGCAAGTGCACTAATCCTTCCACATTTTTTGTCGTAGTTTCATTAATTTTACGTATTTTCTACCAATTTTCGAAATTTTACCAGGTTTTCCGTAATTTCACCGCATTTTGTTCAATTACTCGAGGTCCAAACCACCACTCGCGACGAGTTGTCACGTCAACAAAACGTCTCATCGAATCGATCTCACAATGTTATCAGCCAATGATATTGCAGAATGGTTTTCAGTTTCTGTATCATTGCTAAACCAGCCCCTCTATTACTTCGTGAGGGTCATATACATGTGGACATATTGCGAACCCTATTACACAGCCTACATCACATGACACAAATATTGTTTCTTAGTGTAGAAAATATTCAGTACGGAACCACGCGGCTGCTACGGTCTCAGGTTCGAATCCTGCCTCGGGCATGGATGTGTGTGATGTCCTAGGGTTAGTTAGGTTTAAGTAGCTCTAAGTCTAGAGGACTGACGACCTCAGATGTTAAGTCCCATAGTGCTTAGAGCCATTTGAACATTGTTTTGTAGAAAATAGCCATCAGCAAAGAGGAGGTGCTAAAACTATGTTCCTTATCCGAAACACTTCATAAATTTGCTAAGATTTTATTACGATTTGCCATCTCACCCTATATGGGTGGAGTCACAAAGTATTATAATATGGAGAACTAAATTAACGACCCATAAATCATGTGGCCACACAGTTGCGATTTGGTGGAATAATGTTTATTCAGAATGCAAACTAATAGCGAAAGTGGTCGTATGTAGAATTACTATTAGACTCGAACGCATATCCATTTGACACAGTTCGATCATTCGCAATCTTATCGTGAATTAAATGTCCGACACTCAACCTTGTTAACTACGGAAAAGTTAAAGAGTTCACACCAGGCGCGTGGCTGCTCACCGCTGAGACTAAGTCCCACGATACAACACAATGCGCAATTTTCTAAGTTGTTTCACTTCCTAGCTACCTAAAGACCGACTGCCCACTTTCGCGTCTGAATCCGAAATGTACCCTTTGGTGTCTCCAGCCGAACTGTCCACTTTCGCCTCTGCATCAGCATTGTCCCCTTTGGTGTCTGTCGGCCCGTCTCCGACCGCGTTTCCCGCGTGCCGAACATCTTCGCTCAACTGACTAGCGCAGTTCCCTTTCCTGAAGCCATCCATCTGATTGGCAACAACTTATTCTACACTGTTTTACATTTTACCATACTTAAATTATCAAAGCTTGACAACTTTCACGTTCTGAATAAAGTAACAATAATATCCGTTACATATTAAACATTAAATTCTTTTTACATAGAACCAATACAGTTTCCTTCTTAACTTTGAATGTTACGGCCAGTAGCCTTGCACCAATGTCCTTTCAGATAGATAAATCAAGAACAAAAGTAACTATTATTCACTGAACCTTACAACAAATATTCTATTACCTAATGATTCAACAAGGTGTCATACTGTCTTCGTTCAATGTGTTTTATGTATATACTGATAATTTAAATTTACTAGATCCTTGAAACAAAGTTACAGAGTTGATATTTACAATGTTTGTCATTTTAATTATGCGCTTCCATACAAAATGTCGATCGTTAAGATCGGCCAAAGTGTTCAGATTTTAGCATTCAGGTCTTCGTTACAAAACTTCTTAATTTCACTTTAACTGTTATAGATATGATCAATATTCAGGTTTTATTGGGGTCACCATGATAATTTATGGAGGATGGCTGATTAAAACTACAGCGGCTTGATTCCATGCACTACTACAGAATTAGTTTCCATAAATGTTTCCCTTATGGCTGATCTTAGGAGTGCCGTATTTAACACTGTTACTTCTTCTTGGCTACAAACGGCTTCTTCTGGGTTTCCCTATGACGTAGGTTCTCGTCTGTCGCAACGCACTCTACAGTTCTTAGGCCTCAATAGACAATAGACGCCTGTGAGTTTCCCCATTTCGGTGTGAATTTGCGCCCTCTGTGGCACGCGGTCCTGGACGACAGGGTTCGTTTCACAATTCCTATAGGCTGACTCTTTCGGCCATATACTTAAATGAGAGCGCAATGCTCGTTAACTCACATCATTCTCAATCAACCATCATCCTCCCTCACCTATAACCCCATGGCTATATTGCAGAACCTCTGTTACACTGTCTACACACTATTGAGAGAGAGAACGTTACAAATACCATATGTTAGTGTGGGAAATATCTAGCAACGTCATCAGGGAGTTCCAAATATCAGCTTAATACGACCATCCTTTGCCGAATCACTTTCTAAATTCGGTGAGAAGAGTGATTTTATTACGAGTTTAACACTGCTGGTGATATGCACTCACACTTTTTATCTGGTAATACACACCGCTGTGATCACAGTCTGTATTCATTGTCGCGCTACTTGTGTGTAAGACCACTTCATTCAGAAGTAATACCATACCTCGATTTATAAAACATGTATAATTTTTAACATTGATATTGTTAGCAATACATATGTGTGCCTGTAGAACCAAGACCGCTTTTTATGCAGAGTGACAGTAACACAGTCGTTGTTCAAATGGTTCAAATGACTCTGAGCACCATGGGACTTAACCTCTGAGGTCATCAGTCCCCTAGAACTTAGAACTACTTAAACCTAACTAACCTAAGGGCATCACACACATCCATGCCCGAGGCAGGATTCGAACCTGCGACCGTAGCGGTCGTGCGGTTCCAGACTGAAGCGGCTAGAACCGACAGTCGTGATTCTGTTTTTAATATCTGGTCGATTATAAGACAATTACATCTCTATTCCTTAGACACACTGGTACCACTCGCAAGAAAAATAAATTAGGCATCTCAGTCCACAGCGGATATTTTCTCAGTGTTGTTTGGTGCCACCAGCATTCAGTTACTGGCGTTGTATTATACTTAGTATTGGACGTATGATAGAGTCACAGTGATCAGCAGGCTTGTAAAGTATGTGTTGGGGTGTAAAGTTACTGTGGTCAGTGTCACAACGTGTGCAAAGAAAATGACTATGTACGTTTGTATGGGATTTGATTTGAAAAATTACGATTTCAGTGCATTGATAGCCATTAGGAGGAAGAAAGGTTTTACATGGAAAGTTATGTCCAGTCATAAGAATGGTATAATATTGGTATTTCCAGAACCACAGTCGTCAGGAAGAGGTATTTCAGATACTTTGCGTATTGTCGAATGTCACCAGATTGGCGTTACGACTGCAATATTTTTTTCTAGTTACACTGATAAATATGTGGCTGATTTCCTATGACGATTCTCCCTGTCATGCCGGGGCATGGAAGAGGTAGCCAGATCCTTGAACTAACTGACATTGCTGAGCTTCCAAACCATCATGCAAGTAAGGGGAATGCAGCTGACCTAACTGTGTTGCCATCTGATCAGGTGAATAGCGAACTAATACTTAGTATGAGTTGGGCAGCCTACATGATCATGGTTGTTGCGAGTATTCTTCCATTTTTATGTCGAAATTGCAGAAGATTAAATATGACATGTGTAATGCTGGACATATTGATAACATCCCAATTTCCGCCGGTCCAGTCATCTGGGACACTCCCCGTGACCAGGCAGTCATCTCTAGCAGGCCAAGTCCTGGTGCAGACTGGATGTGATTCCTGAGACGCTCATCCACGATAGCAACTAGCGATGCGAGACATCTGGCCTGGGGCACTGCGCGGATATGAGTGTGCAGGATGTGCAAGTTTTCCAACGATCTCCGACGTCTAGCCATGACAACTATTATAACGGATTGGATCGTGGTTTAAATGGGTTGTGTTTAGTGCTTCTCAATTCATCGCAGTGGACTAGGTCTTGCAGTGGTATTTGTTGTCTTCTCTATCCTATCACATAGTAGACCTTCTCTTCCTTCCGAATGTAGCAGAGAGAACCAAAATGTCTAATTCCCGATTGATCAATTTATTGTTTCCTATAGTGGTATTGTGAGCACACATCTGTCCAGCCCCTCCCACAAATTGTTTAAGGACATAGCCTTCAACTGAGATGAAATTAGAAATTTTCAGCTACCTCCTGCGTAATGGATTTCCTACCAAATGACCTAACTGTGCCAGTATCCACCAATAGGATTCAAGGGTGAAAAATTGAGAAAGGGGAAGACTGGGGTTTTGAAACTGGGCAGTTGTGGGATCGAATGCTACCAAATATATCAGTCGAGGTATCCATCAATAGGATGCAAGGATAACTGGCCCAACACAAAAGGCATCGATTTAATTAATTAGTCAATCAATCTGATAGAGTAAGGAAAGTTTCCAGGACATCCACACCTGGGTTTTACCAGATATCCACTACTTTGTTCATGACAAATTAGTGTGATTAGTGTGGCACAATACAGGCGCTATCTAATTCTTCTCGAACGTCTTTGTTCTATACGCTACAGGTTTCATAGCAGTGGAAGTGTGAGCACACAGATATATAGCGATTACCAACATCAGGCCTGTATGAGTGGTGAGGAAGGCATAGAGATGGTATAAGAGTGGAGGGGTGGGGTGACATCTTGGTCTGTGTGTGTTTGCATATGTTGGTTCACAAAAACTGGAACAACCATTTGCGACAGAGAGAGGGAGGGAGAAAGAGAGAGAGAAAGAGAGAGAGAGAGAGAGAGAGAGGAAGGAACAGGGAGAGGGAGGGACAGAGGCAGGAAGTGAGTCTGGTATCAGTATCAAACGGTTGCCATCACCTGACACTTTGTTTGGCTCTGAGCACTATGGGACTTAACATCTATGGTCATCAGTCCCCTAGAACTTAGAACTACTTAAACCTAACTAACCTAAGGACAGCACACAACACCCAGCCATCACGAGGCAGAGAAAATCCCTGACCCCGCCGGGAATCGAACCCGGGAACCCGGGCGTGGGAAGCGAGAACGCTACCGCACGACCACGAGATACGGGCACACTTTGTTTGGGGATTAGCACAACTTCTCGTCTGTGCATCTCATGAGCCAGAGCTCTGTGCATGGCAATACGTGAGGCGGTTGGTGGCGTGGCAGGTGGCAGCAGTCGCTCTCCTGAGCAGGCACAGCATGGCCTCTCTCCCGACCTGTGTGCACAGGAAAACATCAAACAGCCAGCAGGTCTACCGTGCAGTCAGTGCGAAGACAGGATCAGAAGATTTTGACAGTGTAATTACGTTCAGTGTGTTATGTTGACATCGATTTCTACTCTATATCTACATCTACATCCATACTCCGCAAGCCACCTGACGGTGTGTGGCGGAGGGTACTTTGAGTACCTCTATCTGTTCTCCCTTCTATTCCAGTCTCGTATTGTTCATGGAAAGAAAGATTGTCTGTATGATTCTGTGTGGGCTCTAATCTCTCTGATCTATCCTCACGGTCTCTTCGCGAGATATACGTAGGAGATGGTATCCCTTGTGAAATTAGAAAAAAAGAGATTGATTTAATTACCTTTTTTGGTGTATTTTACAAGATGTGCATCTTACAAAACGACAGAGAATGATGAGATTTTCCACCAAATAAAAGAGAGATCCCACCCCTGCAAAATGAATTTTATAAATAAACAGTATATTGTTTGCTGGGTAATTGACATTTATTTGAATTTCCTGTCATGAGATCCTTCCTCTCCAGCACAGCCTAAGTATTTTTCCCTCCAGTTTCCAGGTGGGAGAAAGGAGGGGGCTGGGAGATTTACCAGAGGGAGAGAGCTTAATTAATTTATTAATTTAATTAAGTAGTCAATCAAACTGATAGACTGGAATGTGGCTATATGAATAATTCAGGCCTTAAACTGTACTTGTATCAGCGAGGGCGAGAGGGGAGGGTTGGAGGTTTACAGAGGAGTGGTGGTGGTGGAGGGGAAGGGCTGGGCATGTCTCAGGACAGATTATTCTCAGAGGGTGATAAATCAATTAACAGAACAATAGGTTAAGGTGCGGGGGAGGGATTACATGAAAAATCACTTATCAGAACAATAGGTTAAGGTCATAAATCAATGAGCTCGATTTGCATATCGATTTTATATCGAAAGTGGAGCAGAACACAGTTTATCCCACTACTAAGGGTATGGAGAGTTAAAAGTTCGACCCGACGAACGTCTGGAATATGGCCAAGATGGGTGTCACCATTGTTCACAAGCCAAAAACGACTGTCGCTAAATGGGGAATAAAGCAAGTAGGAGCTATCACTTCAGCCAAAAGGGGCACCCTTGTCACAGCTGCTATTGCTATCAATGCACGTGGCAGCAGTACTGCTCCTCCCGTTGTATTTTCTAGCTTGAGGTATCAAGACCATTTTGTTCAAGATGGGTCTATTGGTTATAGTGTTGCAGGAAATGCGAATGGTTAAATGCAAGAGGAAGAATTTTTGGCATTCTTGCACCACTTTGAAAAATTTGCTAAAACAACTCCTGGGCTTCAATACTTGCTGCTTCTTGAAAACAATGAATCTCATGTATTCATCAGTTGCCTGAATTTATGCAGAAGCAAAGGCACTGTTATGCTGCCATTGCCAACACACTGTACACAGATGTTGAGCCACTAGATTGTTCACTTTATGATCTGTTTAAAAAGAAGATCAATCCTTTTGCCAACTGCTGAATCAGTAATACCATGCAAATTTGACATCTCTTCAATTGGAAGGGAAACTCTTCCATTTGCTGTAATTCCCAAAAACATTGCTGCATGCTTTCACTCCCCGGGCATACTGCTGTTCAGTACGAATGTGTTCAGTGAAACCGATTTTGCCCCATCTGCTGTCACTGATAGCCTGTCACCGCAAGCTTTCCATCATGAAAAGAAACTATGTCCTTAATAGAACCATTAGCGAGTTTTAGCGGACATTCAGAAGCTGTGAGGATATTTAATGCTGATGCAGTAGCAATATGCGAGGAACCACTTCCAGATGTCACAACCTGGGATGCGGGACCTAGTGGTTTACATTCATCTCCTTCATTTTGCCTAAGCTTTTCGTCTGATGTTGTTCATCTGTTCCCAAAAGGCAAAACACTAGAAAGGTAAGAAAGAGAAAAAAATCTGTAATTTTGACGGATACTCCAGAGAAATTGGCTATAGAAGATGAAGCATAAGCCTATACCCAGGGGAAGAAAGCGACAAAAAAGCTATATTTAAAAAGCAGCAAACCAAGCGTCCAAGAGCAGCAAAAGAAAAAAAATTGAAGAAACGTCATCAGAAGATGAAGACAGCTACTGCCTTGTATGCATCGAGCATTACCACCACTGTCATCCCAAAGAGAAGTGGATTCATTGTCGGGAATTTAAAGGTGAGTCTCATGTTGCCTGGACATATATATCTATCACAATTTCGAATCTGAATAGGATTTACGATATGCACAACCCTTCTGTTATAGTGACTCACTGTACGTTAAATCATAAAGCCAGAATTTAGTCAGTGTTATTAATTGCTTTTTCAGATAATTTAACAACTGCAAATGTATGTAGAACTGAAATTTTATGTTTTCCCACAGTTTATGGATGTTTGTTCAATGGCCTCTAACAAGGGGAGGCCGCCAATCGTGAAATTCAGATTCGATTCATACTGCGCATAAGAAAAGCTCATGGCCAGAGGTGTAACGTGGCAAAGCACCAAGATGCACTTCTCAGCCGTTGTCGAGAAAATCGACAGTTAAAAGAAACCGTTGCGGTGAAATACTCTCTACGATTAATAATTTCCTACAGCGTCGTGGCGCAGTGGTAAGCGCTCGGGTTCGTAATCCGAAGGTCGACGGATCGAATCTTGCGCCATGCAACTTTTTTTTTGTATATGTTTTTTGTAATTCATATATATATATATATATATATATATATATATATATATATATATATAATTCCCGGCAATCAGTTGCAACAATTATGCATATAATAAGTTGTTGAAAGTCGTTTGTCGTGCAAAAACTGGCGACTTCGAACATCATTGTGTTTTCCGCAAACAAAGTTGTATTTCACAAATGTTATTAATTGTCTTCATTATGTTAACCATGTATAGTTAACGGAAGACGTAGAAACGGTATTCCGAAACGAATACGTGTAGCGTAAGTCAAACGTTAGAATTAGAATAGAGACCCCACGAACACAAATTTGCTGCGGCATGTATGAAATATAAACTCCGTTACTCGCTCGTTACACTTGAAGGACAGATGTTGAATGGGCCGAAACGAGCCGCCGCATAACAGCGTAGTTGCCTGCTAACTTCGAAAGAAGGTAGATGCGGTCCCTAGCGCAACTTATAACATCGTCGAAAATCAGTGCGGACGGGAGAGCTTTGGTACACCCTGTTAAAAAAACGGAAAAATGGAGGCGGTACAATTGGAGAGCGATCCGCCTTCACCAGTATGCATAAGCAATTCATTAATAGTATATATATATATATATATATATATATATATATATATATATATATATTTGAATTACATAAAACTAATAATAAAAAAAAATTGCATGGCGCGAGATTAGATCCGGCGACCTTCGGATTACGTACCCGAGCGCTTACCGCTGCGCCACGACGCTGTAGAAAATTATTAATCGTAGAGAGTATTTCACCGCAACGGTTTCTTTTAACTGTCGATTTTCTCGACAACGGCTGAGAAGTGCATCTTGGTGCTTTGCCACATTACACCTCTGGCCATAAGCTTTTCTTATGCGCAGTATGAATCGAATCTGAATTTCACAATTGGCGGCCTCCCCTTGTAAGGGCAATTTACTTTAATTTTCTTGTACTATGAGTCTGCAGCTTCTATAAGATGTTTAAAGGACTTCATCTTGCTTTCATCTGTAGAATTTTATTTAGCTATTGCAATTTCGGCATTAAGCCATTTTCAAGCATATACCAAACATAATACAATGTAATGAGAGCAATTTACAGTGGGATTAGCAGTAGTTACAACCAGGTTTGTAGTATACTATCGTTACAGGATTTTGAGATATAGGCAGTAATAAAAATGGAATACACACAACTGCACATCAAAGAACAACTAATCAGCGATATTAATCCATATTCCATTTTATGTGCAGCGATTTTGAGTGGGCTGTATATATCACACAACTACAACTGAACACGTAGAAAAAATTAGAGTAAATGTCTAAAACAATTGACATAATTTTTCTTTCTGGGGCCTGTTTGTTCGTTGAGTATGCATTGAGGTTGTTCTCTGAAGACACTATAAATTTCAGTTCCTTCTAGAGCGTCCATTAATCTATGTTTCTCTATCCCATTGAGTACATTTAAAGATTTCTTGATGCTGTTGGTGTATGTTTATAGTTTGTGCACTAAATGTAGATTTACAGTTCTTGCTTATGAACCTGCACGAGGAACATCTATCTGTTAGCCACAAATAGAAATTTTCACATTCACCACATTTCATTTTATAAATCTCTGATCGTGTAAATGGTTTTGTTTTATGGGTTGTGTGTCTAATTATTGTCCCTACGTCTTTGTTTGCATGGAACCTGATTCGTACGTTAGTTTTACCAAAATTGTCAGCTATTTGTCTGATATGGCATCATAATAAGGTAAAGCAACATATTCCGTTTCTTCTAGTTCTGCTTCTCTTGTTAATATTATTTCTTTATCGATATTGTTGGTTTTGTTATGTAATTTGGTAGTATATATTTTGTCTACCTTATCAGCTTTGTAGTAGTTATTTGTTGCTGTATGTTTTAGTATACGCAAATCTTTGGTAATTTCGTTCTGTTCTACTGGAATATTAATGATTCTGTTGTTCATGCAGTGAAAAAAGACTTTCTTTTGCATTTCTGGTTAATATGAAATGTTGTGGATTGTGCTGTCAGTGCAGGCTGGTTTCCGAAATATTCCAAATTTGTGGGCGCCTTTGACATTTTTATGATCAAATTTAAAAAATTAATGTACTGATGTTTTTCTAATTCCATAGCAAAAAGGATTTTTGGATGTGCACTATTAAGTTGTGGCAGCATACTTTCTAGTTCCCATACCCCTTGTAATACAAAATTTTAAAAGTTGTACCAGTAAATTTTTCAATGAATTGGTTCTCCATATGGTTAATAAAAATATCTGCTAGTGTGCCAACAGTACTACTGCCCATTGGAACTCCAGGTGGTTGTGAGTGTATCTCATTTTGGAATTTAAAGTAATTAAAAGATAAGATCAATTGCAGCAACTCAGTAATTTCCCCAGTTTCAGCTATTCCATTTTTTTATGTTTGTGTAGGTTCTTTTTTATAATGTCAATGGTTTCCACTATTTGCACATTAACGAACAGATTTATCATATCAAATAAGATAAATTTTCCTTCTATAGATATGAGGATGTTTTTAATCTGGGTAGCTATATCAGTGGTATTTTTTAACTGCATACTTTGTTTCAAAAATGTAATATTTTTTTATCAGAGTATTAAATTTCTAACTAATTCTGAGTGCAGGGCTATTAACATAATTTACTCAGGACATGTGGTCTTATGAACCTCACGTTGAGCATGTAGAGTTGGTGTATGTTGGTTCATGATCCAACTTCCATTGACCTCCCTCTCAGCCAGGATGAAATTACACTTTTTAAAGACTTTCTGATAAAATGTTAAATCTGTTGGTAGTATCTCTATTCAGTTTCGCAATATTATTACTAGCAATAATTTCTGACACCTCACTGATGTATCAGTTCCCATTTATAATAATTACACTAGCACCCTTATCTGCCATGAGGGCAATAAATTTTTTTATTGTTAATTTCACATACAGTAAGATTGTCTTGGATCTTACTGTCCCTTTCTTTCTTGTGTTTTATTTGTTCTGCAATAATCCTAGCAACTTTGTTAGTGTAAGGGTCCACAGGTAGCACGCAGCCGCCGGCCTGAGTGGCCAAGCGGTTCTAGGCGCTACAGTCTGGAACCGCGCGATCGCTACGGTCGCAGGTTCGAATCCTGCCTCGGGCATGGATGTGTGTGACGTCCATAGGTTAGTTAGGCTTAAGTAGTTCTAAGTTGTAGGGGACTGATGACCTCAGAAGTTAAGGCCCATAGTGCTCAGAGCCATTTGAACCATTTTTGCACGCAGCCGTACGGTACGTAACACGCGCTTGCCAGACGACCTATCTGGAATGTAGGCAATTTGATTGGTCAGTACACGTGCATTCGGTCGCAGGGGGTAAGCGTCTGGCCGCCGTCCTCAACGTGCCGTATTAACTAGTGTGGCCTCAGGCGCGAATATGTCTCTTTTCTTAGTTCACCATGGAGGCTTTCGATACGACCATAATTAGGATGTATGACACAGTGATGATGGGAGCGCGTACTATGCGTGTTTTATCGTCAGCCTCTTAACAAAACTGTTTAAACTTCTTCTCGGTGTTCGCATATTGCCATACATCAAGGACCCACCGCTTACAAATGCTGACAAATATTTTGTCTAATTATCATCCAGGGCAACAACACAAACAACCCCCTTATAGAAGTGGTGTCAGCATGGGAATAATTATGGAAAATCTACAGCAGTCCTGACGAGGTGCAGCACAACGTGAACTTCGAGCAGCAGCAGCAGCATGAACATCTTCCGACTACTGTGGGGCGGGGGGGGGGGGGGGGGGGGGGGGGGGGACATCCAACGCTGGAATTCACGTTGGTCTACTCCAGTTTGGCTAGAATACGAAAGGCTGTGATGGATTTTTATTTTACGTTTCAGTGACTCATTGGCGTTAAATTAGACGAAATGTGACAATCCAGTCAGAGTAACGTTGTCGATCTACACACTGTTATTAAAGAACTGCAAGAAGAGATTCGGCAGTTAAAAGTAGAAATAAACCAGCATAACATTCCGAAAGACTTGGAAAATGATAGTTCATGCAGTACAGGTACAACTACATAAAAGAATTTTTCATTATTGCCATCAGTTCCAGGGTTTAGTGGGAAATCCGAAGATAATGTGAAGCTGTTTTTCCGTAAACTTGAAGATGCTGCACTGTTAGGATCCTGGACAGATCCCGATAAGCTAGTGGTTGCCAAATTAAGAATTCAGGGAGCAGCAGAAAATTTCATTAGTGTGGAGCCTACTTGCGTGAAAACAGAAGATTACAATGAGTTTAGAACGATTGTTGTTCAGAGATTTAAATGTAAAAACGCGATCAGATTTTACATAGAGCAGTTTTCCAGTTTGCGAATGCGACGATACGAATCTATCGAGCAGTTTGCCGACAGAATTCGAAACATCAACGCTCAAACATACAAGTTAGTAGAAGATGAAAATGAAAATCGCATTCAGTTGTTCGAAGCCGACCAGAGAGACTTGGATACATTCATTAATGGGTTGCATGCAGAGGAAGTAAGCAAAGCTGTTCGATTGGCACGATGTAAAACGTTTCAGGAAGCAGTAGAATCAGCTGTTGGTTTCGTTGAAGCACCGAGACGACCGAATGAGATGGAGAAACAAGAACGCAGAGTTTTCAACACAACAGTACAATGCTACAGATGCAATAAGTTGGGTCACAAGCGTAAGGATTGTAAAGAGAATCGAATCTGCTATTATTGCGGGTTGCAGGGCCATGTTTCGAGAGATTGCTACAACAAGAAGAAAGGTAATGCGAACAACAGACAATCTGCCAGATCTTTAAACGAGTATGGGGACGTACGAGCCACCACTCCGTCCGCCCCATGCCAGAGACATAAGCCCTTTTAGTTCCAATGAAAATCAGACCGAAAATGACTTCGTGATAGGTGCTGTATATCGGCGGAGAAGCATCAAACTACTTATTGACATAGGAGCACAGACCTCATTAATAGTGGTGCTAGCGAGTGTTAAGCGGAGGAAAGCTACGTAACTATGGAGAAGGTGACGTAGAATTAATTCTTGGCCAAGGCCAAGATGAAGGTGAAAATAAAGATAAAGATAAATACACAGCAAGGGTGCAAGTAGTTTCAAATAACGAAACGCGCTACGACGTTGTCCTTGGATTTGATTTCTTGTCCGCTAACGAGGCAGAGATATTTGTCGCAGAAAGAAAGATCAGACCAGGCAGTAGCAACTACAACCTAGGAAATCGTTCTTCAGATAGTACTCAAAGGAGCAGCAATACTGACGTCATGGGAATGGACCGCCCAAGCGATGCATCAGTTGAAACTGTCCGAGTCGATGTTCAAATTGATCAGCCTCAGCAAATTCCCAAGGGAGCAGGAAAGACGATCTACCTCGATGCAAGAAAGGAACTTTGTTATTAATTGAGCGATCCGAGAAAAATGAGTTACTGCTTACAATGCACTGTTATGTTGCTAGAAGCGTAGGTGTCGCTACAATGGTGAGACAGAATGTCGCAATAGTCCCAGTTACAATAACGAATGTGATCAATGAGGATGTTGTTTTGTCATGAGGAACGAAAGTTGCTGAAGTGTCGAGGGTAAGTAACAGTGACGTAATACAGATTCCACATGAAGTAACAAACGCTGCAGCTATAAACACAGATTTTTGTAACAGTACCGCAAAATTGCAACAAGGAGACGAAGTTAATAATGAATTGAAGCACAAGATTTGGAAGAAGATAGAACATTTGACAGCTAATGAACAGAAGATTTTAGCGCCTGTTTTGTTGGAGTATGCAGATTTATTCCGAGAACGTACAAATTTACCTGTCACTCATTTAGTTCAGCATTGTATTCATACTGGGAATGCAGCCCCAATCACACAGAAACCTTACCGAATACCATTCAGTCAAAGAGAGTTGGTAGAAGACATGGTTAAAGAACAATTAGAAGCCAGAATTATAAAAACCAAGAGATCCTTCAGACCCATTGTGGGGTTCGCCTGTTGTAATTGTAAAGAAGAAATCAATTTCTGGAGAACCACAGTTCCGTTTTTGTGTTGATTAGCGATCTTTGAATGATGTGACCACATCCGACATTTACCCCTTACCAAATCTAGTGGAAACCTTGGATTATTTGTGCAGATGTCGAATTTTTTCAGTATGTGATTTAATAAGTGGTTAAGACCAGTCAACAGTGCATCCAAATGATCAAGCAAAAACTTCATTTGTAACAGCAACAGGAGTATACAAGTATCTTTGTATGCCATTTGGACTTCGTAATGCTCCAGCTACATATCAACCCCTGATGGATTCGGTTTTACAAGACCTCACCCCCAACACATGCACTTGTTTACCTTGACGATGTAATAATTTTTGGTGAAAACATGAAGCAGTACACTGAGAGACTACAAGCTGTTTTTGAGCTTATATGATGCGCAAACCTGTCGTTATCAATAGATAAATGTCATTCAGCACAAAGTAAAGTTAAGTATCTTGGTCGTGTCATAACCAGTGAAAGTGTTTGATCTGATCCAAAATAATTGAAGATGTAAAGAATTGTCCTGAACCACAGCATTTGAAAGAACTACAATCATTCTTGGGATTATCAAATTTCTATAGACGATTTACAGCCAGTTATGCGAATGTAGTACGCCCAATGACACAGCTACTGAAGAAAGGAGTCACATTTAATTGGTAAACAGAGTGCAAAAAGGCAACAGAAGAACTTAAAACTGCTCTAAACACAGCCCCAGTGTTAGCCTATTCGGATTTCAGTAAACCTTTCATTCTTTCAACAGATGCATCCAATTGTGGCATAGGTGCAATCTTGTCTCAAGAAGTTGATGGTCATGAACATCCAATCTCATTTGCTTCCAGACAATTAAACAAAGCAGAATGTAATTATACTACTACTGACAAGGAGAAGGAGCTTTGTGCTGTAGTTTTTGGTATAACACATATCAGATGTTTCTTAACAGGAAGAGAATTTACAGTTATTATAGATTATGCCACACTTAAATGGTTATTGAGATCAAAGGATCCATGTTCCAGATTAACAAGATGGGCATTAAGACTGAGTGAGTACCAATTTAAGATTATTCACCGACTTGGTAAACAACATGTGAATGCTGATGCAATGAGTCGAAAAGTCAATGTTTGTGTTACAATAAGTGTTGTGTACATAGTTCCGCGTAGTCAGCATATACGCAACTTTCCCACTAGAGGGCGCCCCACTAAGCACAACAGCGCAGGCGCAGCACTCGTCTGTCTCCGCACTACGAGATGGCGCTGCCATAAAGACGGACCAAATTCTGCTTCTGCCGATCCGTGTATTAATATGTCACGCAGCCAATGAGATTGCTGCTAACGTAGGACCTTTTCTCCTCGCGGATCACACTCACGCAGTCATACCTGAACGTGTGAGGTATTATAACAAGTGTACAGACCTCCAATTAGTCAGTCTGCATTAGTCTGTACCAGTCTACATTAGTCTGTACCAGTCTAAAGTCAAGTTTCAGTCTGTGCCTAATAAGATTATCATATTCCTGTACATAGCCATGAAGAGGAATGTATAGACACTTTGTCAAGTATCAGAGATTTGTGAAAATAAGATTAACGTATCAAGACCAAAGGAACTTCAGATTGTCAATTGTAAACAGTATCCAGAATCAAGTTATGTAATGTCTATGATTTTTATTATTTTAATAAATGTGTGTGAAAATTAATCAAGTTCTGTTTAAAGTTGGTCACCGTCAATCTGCTACTATAAGCGTGCAAGTGGCATTTCTATCGTCTGACCTAACGGCAAAAGATAAACACGCCACAATAAGACCCCGAAACATATTGCTGACACACGCCTACTTAGTTAGAGCGACAAGTCAAATAATCTGATGGTGTGTGTACCGAAGGTCTTACAGTATGCACACCACAATAAGTCAAGAAGAAGAGTTAAAGGCAGCTCAAGGAGAAGATTCACAATCAAAATTATGGAAAAATGATCAACATTTTGTCAAAATAGATGAATTACTGTACAAAATCATTAGTAAAGGAAGCCTCCTAGTTATTCCAGAAAGTATGAAAGATCAAATCATGAGAGAATAACACGATTCTTTATTATCAGGACATTGCGGTAATAAAGCAACAAACATTAAAGTAGCTCAAATGTTTTGGTGGCCGAGCCGTAAGGCTGACGTTTTCGAGTTTATTTCACAATGTGATTCCTGTAACAGACGGAATAATGTAGGAAAAAGTAGAGCACCATTGCAAGAACTGCCAGAGACAAGTGAACCATTTGAAAGAGTAGGACTAGATGTCATAGGACCGTTGCCTAAGACAAAAAATGGAAACAAATACATATTGACAATGTTAAATAATTTCTCTGTATACCTTCTCATGACACCAGTACCTGATCAGAGCGCTGGGACTATAGCTAAAATTTCTGTAAAAGAACAGATTCTTAAGTTTGGATCACCATTAAATATAATTAGTGATCAAGGAACGAATTTTATGAGTGAATTACATAAACAGACTTGTAAGCTCATGCAAATAACTCAGTTAAGGACTACACCAGCACACCCTGAAGGAAATGGCAGAGTCGAGCGAGTCCACAGAACAATTATTAAAATGGTTAGCCATTATATGAGCAGCAAACACTTGGTAAGTTGTTGCAATGCCAAAATGCACAGCTCAGCTGGCCTAAGTCCATATGAGATCGTCTATGGAAGAAGAGTGCATTCACCCTTGGACTTTGCATGATCGATTGCCGGAATCAGCGATGAACATGTAAGGGATTTAGCAGGCAAGCTAAAGGAAGCATGGAGGGGAGTGAAACAGCGAAATCATCAATCCTTTCTTCAGCAAGCAAGACAACACAACTGCCAAGCAGCAGTGCCACAGTATCAAGTTGGAGATCTTGTGTATCTGAGCAATGTGGTGCTAAAGAAGAGTCAAGTCAAAAAGTTTAAGAAGTTTTGGAAAGGACCATATCCAATCTTAGAGCTGTTGTCGCCAGTCACTCTTAAGCTCCAACTGCCCTTTCGTTCAATTGTCGTTCATGTCAATTGTGTTAAGCCGTTTCAGGGTAGACTTCCTGTATTATCGCAAGACGACGAGGACTGACCGAGAGGCAGACCTGCTGTTCTCAAATGCAGGAAGTGAGAATCGCGAGGTTGCAGTCCAGACTTCGAGGCTGAGGCATCACCACGTTCCAAGTGATCCTGTTCCAGACATCCCTACAATCTGCATAAACGTGTATAGTGTATGAGGGTGCAATGCATATGTTTATTTCTGTGTTTATGTGAATGTGTTGTGAAAATTTAGTTTTGAAACTATTACACGAGTGCACCAGTGAAACTGAACCTTTTATTCCACAGGTTACCACAAGAAACTCATTTATTTTATGTTCATTGTTAACTCTAGTATTTAGAACTAATTAACCATGTTCATTTTTATTCTAATGTTTGCTATGATAGCGTATTCTACTATTGCTGTAGTAATAGTACCACAGAGTACAGGTGTTTTGTTTGAATCACGATCAGACATGGTAGTTTCAACAAGTAATGTAAAAATTGTACTCAAGTACAATCTGAGTGAAATCCAGCAGCAGTTCAATTCTGTAAAGAAGCAAATTGATCTACTTTGCTCTGTTAAGGGTAATGATACATTTTTGGAAATGGGTACATCTTGGTATAATCACTGGATCAAAGCCAAACTGGAGGTATAGTCTACATTTGCTAATTATGAGCAAGAGATTTACTGTATTTTAAAGCATATGCCACACAAAACTTTAATTGGGCGAAAATGTGCCTGGTTTGACTTTGGAGGGAGTACCCTTCGTACTGTATTTGCTACTTTAACTAGTCGAGATCTACTGGAAGTAAAAAGGCAAAATATTAGCTCTTGAACAACAGCGCAGTACAGATTCAACTAACCTCTCTAATAACATTATCGTATTAAAGAATATGCAAAGAACCATTACTAACCACACAGTTTTCATTGAACAGATTGTAAAGCAATTTATCTCACATTTCCGTGTAATTCGTAATGAAACGAATGCAGATATCCAAGAACTATTTCAAGGATTAAATGCTGTGAGTGCACACTTAGATTTAAACACTCTTTTGTTAAGGGTTGCTGATAGTTTATCGAATCCTAGAATTGATGCCCCTAACTTAAGAACAGCCTTAGAAAGTTGTTTGAGCAGTGTACTACTACATCGAGAGCAATTTTTAAAGATCCTATTATCAATTGAACGAAAGCTAGATGCAACATATACTATGATTTACCCTGTTAACTCTTACAATTTATATGCTTACTACAAGTTAACCACCACACACTCTTTAATGATGGTAGATGAATTAACTGTTATTGTTTCTGTATCCATTGTTAGATCAAAGGATAATTTTGAAATCTATAAGATTTATACTTTCCCTGTGAAAAGGAGACAGGCAGCTATTCATGTACAGTACATACTGCATGATTATCTACTGATCAGTAAGGCTCGAAGATATTTTGTGTCCCTAAATGAAAAGATTTGCGTATGTGTAAACGTAGTCATAAGTTAATTTGCCCTGAATCGGCAGTATTCTTAGATAGTAGAGTGTACAGCTGTGAGAAAGAATTGTTTATGAATCATCCCCCAAGAGATGATTGCCCTACAGTTTTGATGCATCTTTATTATCCATTTCTTAAGCGATGTTCTGAAGGTATCATTTTCTCATTTAACTCCACCCTTGATGTCACATTTACATGTAAAAATTATGATATATCTGAGCTACCCTTTACACTCAAATTGAATAATAGTGGATAAATCTTGAACGTCACGCATTGTGATTTATCATGTGAACTATTTGATATGCCTAGTGTATTGCCAACTACATTTCATGCAACTGGACATTCGCCATCAACGAAAATGTTATCTGTTTATTACAATGATTCATACATATTATCACATTGAATGCATTCCTTATCAAGTTTTTCTGAGGACAATAATTTAATTAAGGATAGCCATGAAAATTTGATTTCTTCCAATAATGAGTTAAACTTCATTGAAGCAGCAAGTAGAATTAAGTCCTTCGATTCATCCAGTAATGTTAATGGATGCTTGATTGTCAGTATTGTGTTTTATTGCTTTCATTACTCTGTCTTTTGTCAAAAGCATTTGTCAAAAATGAAATTGTCATCCTGCAGGCACGCTTCTCTGTACTGAACGTTACTGTGTCTGCTAATGAAATACATGTTGAGATGCCTTCTGATGCCACAAATAGAAAAATAGATTCATATCGCTCAGGAGGTCGTTTTGAGCCACCTATGGTTGCCCTTTTTCTCTGGGGAGAGTGATGTAAGGGTCTATGGGTTGCACACTGCCATACGATACATAACACGTGCTCGCCAGCCGACCTATCTGGAATGCTGACAATTTGCTTGGTCAGTACACGTGCATCTGGCCGCAGTGCGACACAGGGAGTAAGCGTCTGGCTGCCGTCCACAGCGTGCCGTATTAACTAGCGTGGCCTCGGGCCCGAATATGTCTCTATTCTTAGCTCACCATGGAGGCTTTCGATACGATCATAATTAGGATGTCAGGCACATGAAGATGGGTGCACATAGTGTGCGTGTTTTATAATCAGCCTTTGTTAATAAAACTGTTTACACTTCTTCTCGGTGATAGTGTATTGCCCTACCTCAAGGACCCACCGCTTACAAATCCTGACAAATATTTCATCTAATTATCGTCGAAATTTTAGCCTCGACATCATCATTCTGGGACTTATTAGTGAAAGAAGCAATCGAAATTCGGCTGGCGACGAATTTAATTAATAGAGATAGCGGCTTCAGATTGGGCAAATCATGGAATCTGGCACTTCCTGGAATAGACTCACAAACATGTAGCAACGGTGCAGCTCGCAGTGACACATCGACATCACCATGTGGATCAACTGTGCAGCCATACACCTAATTTCGTGTATATGTTGTACCTCTTTGCCGCCGATCAACGTCTCTGGCGGCTTGTGTATCTTTGACCTCATGCGCAATGGTGCGGTCTGCAGGTTTAAAAGGACGGAGCAAGCGCTGAAGCGTTAGTCACCTCGGCTCACTCTGAAGATGGCTAGACGGTATACAGCCGATATATCAGAAGAAGAAGTGAAATTTATTCGTCTGCGCGCCCGGAATTTAATGGAACAATAATTGCGCCGGGAAAATATGAAGATGCACAGGTAGATGTTTCTCCATCAGATTCGGAGATCACACTAACATATGCGAAAACTGTAAATATTCATTATTAGTGCATATCGCCGCACGGGGTTAGCCGAGCGGTCCAAGGCGCTGCAGTCGTGGACTGTGCGGCTGGTCCCGGCGGAGGTTCGAGTCCTCCCTCGGGCATGGGTGTGTGTGTTTGTCCTTAGGATAATTTAGGTTTAGTAGTGTGTAAGCTTAGGGACTGATGACCTTAGCAGTTAAGGCCCATAAGATTTCACACACATTTGAACATTTGATTTTTGCACCTCTACGAAACTATAGTCATAACATCAGAGCATCAAGGAATGTCTAAAGGTAGGATAGAGAAAGGTACATTAATGGACGCTTTAGAAGGAACTGAAATTTCTAGCGCCTTCGAAGAACATTCTCAATAGATACCAATAAAAAAACAAAAAACAGATCTCAGGAATAAAAATTTTATCGATTGATTTAGAAATTTACTCTAATATATTGTAAGCGCTCTCTTGTAGCTGTGTGACAGATACAATCAACTCCAAATCACCGCACGTAAAATGGAATAGTGACAAGTGTCGCTGACTAGTTGTTCTTTGATGTGCAATTGTGCATATTACGTTGTTATCTCTGCATTTATGTTAAAATTTTATCAGTGCGGTATATGAATGTCAAAAAACTGCAAAACTGATTTTACCTGCTGTTAATCGTACAGAAAATTATTCTCATTACCTTGTTTTATGTTTTGTAGATGCTTGAAAGTGGCTTAATGCTGAAATTACAATAACAAAATAAAATTCTAACAGCTGAAAGCAAGATGATCCTTTAGAAAATTTACTTTCAGTTACCATACAAACAGTTTAGATGACAAAATGAAATTGTACCTGTTATGTTATTTTCACACCCTACCTATGTTACTATCGCCCCCAGTAACGAGATCAAAAGTACCTCATATATTCGTGCCTTAAAACAGATTTCACAAATACAAATTATATGTTATTTTAGGGAAACTAAGTTTGTGTTGGGAAAGTCTAAGAGAACACGCACATTAGTCCATTTTGTTTCATACATTTACAGGGGCCTAGTAAAAAAATGCAATATTCAAAATGTTACTTTTGTCCCCAGTCTCCCCTACCTCAAGAGTGTTATAGATTCGCCACTGCTTACAATGCATAGAAATGATTTAGTAGACGACACTGAAAGCTCTATATGGTGTTTGCGGGCGATACTGTTGTCTATAGGGATATCGCTTTGCCAGAAGACTAGAGCGAAATGCATGAAGGTCTGTGGAGGGTCGATGATTGTTGTAGGGATTGGCAGTTGACCCTTGTGTGAATAAATTTGCTTAGAGATCCTGTACTCTTCGATTACATTATTTGCGATAAATCATTGTAAACAGCAGCAACCGTAAAATACCTTGGAGCAATTGCCCGCTGCGACCTAAAGTGGAATGATGAATGATCAGATACATCAAACCAAATTCAGCAAAAGCAAATGCCAGGCTGAGATGCCCTGGAAGAATCTCAAAGAACTATAAGTCATCCACGAAATAAGTGCCTCACAAAACACTTATGTGACTGATTCTTGAATATTGTTCATAAATCTGGGTCCCTTACGAGGTGAATATATATAGAGAAAATCCAACGAAGAGCGGCATATTTCGTCTCTAAATCATTTAATAACAGAGAGAGCGTTATGGAAGTGCTCAGTAAACTCTTGTTTCTGAAGCTACGAAAGAGGCATTGTGCATCACGAAGATGAGTTTAAGGATGTTCTCATCTACTTTTTCAAGTTTCTATTGCGTGTATTTTTTTATTGTATCTCACAATATTTACAAATATATACGACAGGGGAAAGATGTATGCAGTCATTCATGGGCAATTCGTCAAACAGAAAAGGCAACATGTCAAAGTGAAAATTCTGCAGCACTGATATAATAGCCAGAAAATTTAAACTATAGAAACACACAGGTCCCCATAAATAAAAGAGGAATGTACAAGATCAGTGCACAAGAGTATGGTTCATATTTGAGTGGGTGAAACAGAAAGATACAGAGGCTGGACAAAAATATGGAAACACCACAAACATAACACATTACCAAACCCAACCGCTGCCTTTCAAAACAGCTTCCAGTCGTCTCAGAATGGGTAAATACAGGTTCTAGTTGGTTTTTAAGGGAATCTTATACCATTATTCCTGCAAAATACTGGTGAGTTCAGGTAACGATGATGGAGATGGACAGCGATCATGCAACTTTCTCTCCAAAATAGGCCACAAAGCCTAAATAACATTCAGATCTGCTGACTGTAGTGGCGAGGCGAGATGCTAAAAATCATTCTCATGCTCATGATACTAGTCCCGGACGATACGAGCTTTGTGAATGGGGGTCCTGTCGTTTTCGAACACAGCATCATCGTTGGGGAAAAACATTGTACCAAGGAATGAACATGATCAGCCAGAATCCTTGACAGTAATGCGACCTTACAGAGAAATCATGGGGAGCATGGAATACCACGCTATGACTGCCCAAACAATCACGGAAGCCACGTCATGTTTCACTCTTGGGATGTAAACTCGGCCAGAAATTGGAAAGAGTGTGAAACAATATTCATCCGAGCAAATGACATTCTTCCATTGCTTCTTAGCACAAATTTTATAGCTCGAGCATCACGGTTTCCTATTACGGACGTTAGCTGCTTCACTGACGAGTGATTTTAGAATCCCAGCTCGCCCTGCTTATGGAGCTCCCTTCACGTTGTTATGGTGCTGACAGGGTTCGCGAGTGCTACATTCAGTTCTTTAGTAATTTTTTCGTCACCATCCTCCTGAATGACAGTCTGTCACAATCACACATCACAAACTTTCGTCCACGGACTTAGCGGATGATGTTTTCCTGCTTCCCCTGTATGTGGTATAAATCTTCGATACAGTCTTCAGTTGAAACTTCTGGGCAGTGTCTCTTGAAACACCAAACGTTTCTGCTCGCTTGGTTATAGGGGCACCCACCATATGAACACAAACAGTTTACCACTTTCGAAATCACTTACACTTAGTTACGATGTAATGCACTCACAGCTACACAGAACTGTTTCCTGACCCTGATGGACATTCCACGGATGCCGCTAGTAATTAAAAACAACAGTGCAACCTCCAGGCTTGACTAGCATCTGCATTTATGTTAAAGCACGAATTTCTCGTGGCGTTCGATATTTTTGTCCAACCCTGTATCTTCTCCAACCATCCCTGGAGCTACATGCGCACGCCCACTGTATATCGTGAAGAAAAAAATCCGCATTTGGCGGTCGGCGATTGCTCATCCCAGTTCAAGACAAAAGTGTATATATTAAAACCTAGTCCCGCTAATAGGTTTAACAGTAATGCAACTTAAAAAAAAGGCTTTGGCAACGCTGTAGCTGTGGACAGCGTGGCTGAGAACAGGTAACATGAACTCTGTGCTGTGTGTGAGCTGTCCCATTAACTCAGTGAGACGAGGCAACACCATTGGGAACGAGATGCAGACTCCCCAGTGTTTGAGTTGTTTTCACGCCAAACAAACTGTATCCAATTTACACCTCCACATTGCAGTGTATTTCTTTCTGTTACCATTACCTTTATTTAAACACTGAGTCATAACATGAATTTTATACAGACACAGACGAACACTTTGTAAATAAAGCCAATAGAAAATAATAGTGGATACAGTAACATCTTCTTATCTTCACAAAGCTGGTGCTTACAAGAGCGAGTAACGTTCACTATAGAGGAGATGTTCAAAACGATCACCTTGCATTTGCAAAAACTAGGCCACACTCTGTATTTTGCTGGACCCTATGCAACACACCTGCATCCAACATTGCCGAAGTGGCATGCATGTGAGCTATTAGGTCGTGTAATTCGTCAGCCGAGTACTATAAACTTGTTCCTTTAAGTGTTCCCACAAATAAAAGTCCAGGTGATTGAGCTACAATGTACGTGAAGGTTAGAACATTGGAAATCCACTACCAATCCATTTCCCTGGGAACGATTCATTTAAATAGTTACACACATTCATTCTAAAGTGTGGCAATGCACATGCTGAAACCATAGCTGTCACTGAACACCAAGCAAAATATTTTCTTATGTATCAGGCAAAGTATTGCAATGAAACGTAAGATACTGGGGCACATTCAGTTTGTCCAGCAGTAGGTAAGGACCCAAATGCACTCCTCTCGCGATTCCAGTCCACAGATTTATGGCAAAGTGTGCTTAAAAGCCACATTCATGGGTGACATGTGGGTTGTGTTCACAGCAATAATAGCTCTTGTGGACATTGAGAATACCTCCGCAATTGAATCTACATTGGTGAATCTGTATCCCGTTATTTATAAATTCTTCGTTATCTTCCACTTGTGCAGAAGCGATTAACAAAACTGTAGGCTACTCATCGAATGTGGTCTTCTGGCCACTGATGGTGAGCTATCATATAGTGGTACTGATGCAGTTCTTCATCGTGCAGCATTTCAACAACCAACCTTTGAGATATCTGGAATTGGCTTACAGTGTCATGGATATTTTGCTAAGGTGAATGGTTTCAAGAATCGCACCCTCTGTTTATAAAGAACATCTAGTCCCTGGACGACCTCTATCCATTACTTGAAGATGAATCTGTATCCCGTTATTTATAAATTCTTCGTTATCTTCCACTTGTGCAGAAGCGATTAACAAAACTGTAGGCTACTCATCGAATGTGGTCTTCTGGCCACTGATGGTGAGCTATCATATAGTGGTACTGATGCAGTTCTTCATCGTGCAGCATTTCAACAACCAACCTTTGAGATATCTGGAATTGGCTTACAGTGTCATGGATATTTTGCTAAGGTGAATGGTTTCAAGAATCGCACCCTCTGTTTATGAAGAACATCTAGTCCCTGGACGACCTCTATCCATTACTTGAAGATGAAGATTACCACTCTCCAGAGGCATTGTTCCAGGTGATGAAAAACATTCTTATAGAGATGTGAGAGTACTGTGCAGCATTCACATGAGCAGCGGCAGCAGCAACTTGGTTATTGCATGCACCCAGTGCCAAAAGCACATCGATGTATTCAATGTTTCAGTAGGCGGACCTACATGAACTTGACAGGACCCATAAAGTAGTAGGGCTGGGGGGACATGGCCCCACTCTGCATTGTTGCCAAATTTATTCAAGATGGCGGATCCAAGATGGCAGTAGTAGGTCTGGCAACGTTGCAAGGACGTCAAGGTGGGAACTTCAGACTTTGGTTAGTTAGGTATCTCCACTAACCTAAGTCATCTGACCAACACTCAGCCTATGCTGGGATGCTGGATAAGGTGGACGGGTAGCTCCGTCCAGTGTATTCAGCATGAGGTCCAGAGTCCAACTGATCTAGTACACAGTACTGGCACCAGAGGGACCTATGGAGATCTGGGGGAAAATGGCGGGAAAAGGACTGAGTCTGCGTCCAGCTGCTGGAAAGAGGAAGGAGAGTACTTTTATTTATTTTTTTCAGCAGAAGTTGGCACAACTTATTTAGGGACGGATTTCACGTAGTTTATTTATTACAGATACAAAACACTCGCCCTCACGTGCTTGGGGTCACAGTAATAGCCTACAGACCTGCAAAGTACTCGTAAATCATCTCGTAAAGTCTCAAAATAATACATGTATAACGCTCTGCAAACACACTCACTAATTATAAATTTTCGAAATAATGCATTGTACAGCATACAGACCTGCAAACTACTCGTAGATCAGTGAAATAATGCAGTACACTGATGTACAGACACTTAAACAAATCATAAATTGTCAAAATAATGCATGTATAATGCTCTACAAACATGGACACTAATTGTAAATGGTCGAAATAATGCACTGCATGAACACTCATTGCACCTAAAAATCCTTTCGAGCTATTGTTAAGCAGTTTGACAGCGACATATGACTTAACCATAACCTACAGAGTTCCAAGGCAGAATGATGACCGGATGCATTCTTCCTAGCGATCCTAACAGCACATCCCGTAACACATGAGAGACACGTAGGTCACATGCATGTGTTTACCTGCCCAGTATGGCTCATGCACAGATGCGATAGGTTTGTGTAGCATGGCTGGAATTTTCGGTGTCCTACTACTACTGGTCTGGAGATGTCCTAATGCCACAATGGCGGAAGAGGGACAGCATCAAGCCAGGGATGGATGGTCTCTTTCAACTTGTCTTTGAACACTTGGACAAAGAATACATCTTCTTACTCTCAGAACTTTGTGTAGATACCTTGCCCCCATCTTGTTCCAATAAGACTGTAGAGGTTCGTATGTCCCAGCACAAAGGATGTCTTGTGAATGAATGGAGCATTCTGATTGGCTATTACTGAATTTACCAGCCAAACTGCCGCTGCTGCCAGTGTGGGAGCACTGTCTGACATTTTTTTCTGCATACAAGACTTTCAACAGCAAAACTATTTTGTACATCAACTTTAGTGAGGTGGAGGGTGCAGAAAACCACTGAGTACCTAGAAATTTATCTCGTCTGCCAAGACCTTTTGATGAAAGCTCGAAAAAAAATAGAGGAAACTGATATTTCCACTTGTGAATACCAATGTCGATGATATACCAGATTCCAAATCATACTTATAATTTATGAAGCCAACTAAGGTGTTCCTCGTGTCTAGAGAACCAGAAAATGTGTCTTCCACTTCTCCTTCTGTGTTCTAAAATTGCTTGTAAATGTAGTGTGGCTGCCAATACCTAGCGCAAATATACTGTTTATCTGGTTGGGAGGCACAGTATAGCACTGTAGTCGATTGCATCCAGTCGTCTCCACCCACATATTCTACATTTGCTGTGCATTTGCTCTGTTTACTGTATGTGTCCCAGGATGGCTCCCAGGACCCACAGTAGACCTGAGTTAGCGTTCAAGTGTGGATCCATACACAGTATATCTGTAGCGATGTTGGGTTGGGAATCCACAATATGGCATGTCCAGGATAGGGTTTGAAGGTGGATTCACCATGCACAATGTCGGGAGCGATGTTGGGATGCAGATCCACAAGATACCACATCTGAGTTAGTGTTTGAGTGTGGATCTGCCACGCATTGTATGTCGAGAGCGATGTTCAAAGACGGATCCACAACATGGGACATCTGGTATAGGGCTCACAGGTGAACCAACCACACGTTTCCTCCGAAGATGTTTTCTATGTTCGAAGTTGGGTCCATCAGTGGGAGGACCGGGTCTTAGGAGCCGTTCGCGACACATTCACATATACAAACATTCATAAAATAGAGCAAACGCACTGCAAATGTAGAATATGTAGGTGGAGGCGACTGGATGCAATCGAATACATTCTAGAGAGAGAGGTTTATGTTGCTACAGGTCATCTGACCATTTCTTTCTGATGATCTGTCAGGATGCATCAGTCGTGTAACATAGCTTGTGTTCGACTCGTATACAGCCACGTATTCTGTGTGTGACTTGCGAATGTTAACAGCAAACCTCTTTGTCATCACAGGACTTCCATCTAATGTGCAATGAAACGTGACCATCCTGTTTCGATACTTTCATCTACACTAACGACGATTTATGTGACGTACTCAATTCCCATGTCGCATTTTGGGTATAAAATCGAGACTTCAGTTTCATAACTGAGGTGATTCTAAGTTAGTGATAGGTGTTTGTAAGGCACTGCAATCCCCATGTATACATCTGCTTGAGAGATGTACTATTTACAGAGTTATTGGCAGGATGATGTGTAATTTCACTTGTCAAACGCCTCTGCTATGAGATAATCTGTTTCCTAGCAGGATTCGTTCTCCGTTACTAACGATCATTTTATAAAGAACTGAGGTGACCATAGTATAATTTTTGAACCGTGATCAGATATGAACAGTGGACGCTGTACATCTCTGGAAAGTTACATTGTACATGTATCACACAGAATCGATGTTTTAAGGAAGCAGTATTTTCATTTTACAGTTCGTTACCATAGTTTATCATAGAGAAAACTACAAGAAGGATGCATGTCATGCGCTGGAAATGCATTTCTTACATTGGAATATTAATAGCGTTACATTCCATACGACTAATAGGTCGGAAATTGAACCGATGAAATATTATAGCCTTTTTTAAGTGCAGAACCGTGTAGCCTTAGGAGTATGTGTGTTTGTGTTCTCTCTTACCAATACCTTCCCGGTACTGATTCCAGACACTATAACAATACTTTAGAATTGATAGCGTAGTTGATTTACACAAAAATGCTTGAAACTCCATCCGTTTGGATCTCCATCATGCATAAAAACCACCCATTTCTTGTTCTTCATAACTGTCTGCTATTACATCACAACACTTTCAAATCTACCACTATACACTGATAAGGGGTGATAAGCTCCTCAAAATGCGCACATCTGTAGAAATCTTGTGCACTTGCAGGGGTGTGGAACACCAGTTATGGACTCGGCAAGTTCCATTCATTCACAAGACGCAGAATGTAGCAGTTTACTTCTGGTCAGCTGCCGATCAGATCGGTAACAGTGCTGCAGAATGGGTCGGTCAAAGACAGTGCGAGGGGGTCTTTCATTCTCTAACGTTATCGTAAGAACGCGAGAATGCCCTGTGACTCCCATCTGCATAGAGACAGATCGTAAATTAGGCACTAAGCTCAAGGTGTTAAAAATATGTGGATCACTGTCTGGTATACTTTGATGATGTATATGTTCGAGAATTAACAATGAATTAACGTACTGCACACTCATCTATCTACATCCGCAATGGTACTCGCAAAGTAGAGGTGGGGACGGTTTAGCGACGATACTGAAACTGGGAAGCGTGCTGTTGCATCATTGGTCGGTGTTGAAATTACTGTAAAATTGCTCAAATTGTTTGCACTATCCACTGTGATGCTTATTATTACAGTACACCCACGACATCTTTTCAATCCCATCCATCCAATGGTATGCTGTTGGTTACCACATAATGATTGACTGACATCACTTGTTTGAGATGGAGAAAGAGTTCTGGTGGATGGGCAACACCTCTGGGGGTTTCTAGCACCAAAACAGTGATCACGTACATGACTTCAGTATAAGGAAGCAATCGAAACAGAACACAGAGTCATCAGCTTTCTTGTCACTGTGACAGATGAGTTTATATGTAGAGGTCATCAGTCACCTTCGGAGAGCAGATTGGAAACGCTCCACAACGCTGCAAAAATCTTCCGGTTTCCTTATGTTGTAACTGTCTTTTACTTAAACTTTTATTTAAAATCGTCCAGTGGGTGTGTGTGTGTCATTGTAGCAGCAGCAACAACATGATTTACACTGTGCTACATCTAGTATTCTGTGAGAGGCAATGGTTTGGAACGTGTTATTGTCAGTTTAGAATCTGACGCAAACATCGAAGTCGTGGCGGGAAAAAACAAAAGGTATGGCAGTGTACAAAGGGTGTTACAGCAGAAAAAAACAGTGTTTGAAACAAGGAGACAGGGAGCCTCCCTTGCGACTGACAGTATAGTCTGTGGGATACAGTCATACTCCTACAGCACAGGTGTAAACACTTTACACTGGTCTGGGCAAGCGACTTCGATCACTGGCCGCCTGCTCCAATGGATCAATACCTGTGTATTTAATAGGATCGCCACATGCGCCCGATGCCAGCATGCAGACGGTATTTGTTTTCGATATATGGGAAGAGAGAGATGCGGTAAAAATCATGTCAAGTTCTCTATTGTATGAAGTTAGCAGAGCTTTTATAGTTCGTAATGTTGGGGTGATAGACGTGAATGAACCCTGAGGGACGTGGATCTGCTTCAGACTGTAGTACCTGGATTATGTTGAGTCTTCCTCATTTTCCCAATAAGAAACACCAACATAACTGTTCTTATAGTCTTTATACTACCCCATGTTGCAGGAGCGGGTTTCCTTTGGCACTGACCTTACACGTCGTACACTGTTGGTGGAGCTATGCCAACATGTTCCCATTTCCATTGAATTGTCAAAACACGGTTCTGTCGCTCTAACTCAGCTTAGCCTGTTTCTACACAGGTTGCAGAATGTGGTAGATATAGCTTTCTCTTACTTCTGCTCAGTTCCGACTTAAAATGGAACGACCGCATGTGCAAAGCTGTAGGGTGGCAGCACAGAGTCTAAGGGGCAGTTGCAAGATGCATAGGGACTATCTAAAATTTTACTGTAGCAGATAGGTTCGAAAAAGGTGACTCATTTCGAGATATGAGAGTGCCAGAAATATGATTCACTCATGGCTGTAGTCATTAAAAGACTTCTCCATAGGATCCAACGCAGGTATGTAGTGGAATGGAAAGACTTGATTCCAAATGACAGACATATTTTCTACCAGAAAGCGTAGCGCTAGAGATCTGAAAAGCTAGTGTACATTACTTACAACTTCAATAAGCACACCATCTACTGTTTGTGATCCTTCTCAATCGATCATCGCCCATCACTCTGTGGATATATCACTGAACCTCTGACGTGGCGTCGAGACAGAATGCGTTACAGATACTGGAGAAATATATAGCGACGGGATGAGAGAGTCGCAAATACAGACTTCATCCACGTTCATTAGCTGTATCACTTTTTAAATTCGATGATTTTATTATGAGCTTAAATCCATCGGCTACATGTAACCGCACTGTTGGTCTGATAATATAAACTCCGGCGCTCATCGTCTATATTCGGTGTCGCGGTATTTGTCTGGAAAAACTACCTAGATTTATAAGACTTGTATAGCTTTTGGCATGGATATTGTTAGCGATCCTTGTGAGCGCCTGTAGAACCAAGACCACTTGTGGCAGGAACATAGTCTTGTTTTTAACATCTGGCGGCTTGTAAGACGGTTACGTTTCTCTTTCTAAGACAACGCGGTACCACTCGCAAGAAAAACTTATGAGGCATGTCCACCCATCACTGATTTTCGCTCAGTATCGTTTTGTATCACCAGCAATCAGTTATTGACGAAGTATTGTACTTGGTAGTAGGTTGTTTTTTTTTTAAATACAGTCAGAGAGAGTCCCTTTAGTCAGCTGTAGTGCCAGTTCTGCCAGTGTCGTGGTAATTGACGTCTGCTTCACATCTCCTATGCAACAAGCTGCATAAATTTAGGTATTAACTGTGTTTTTCTTACTTGTCACTACTTTTTCCGTGTGTTTTTGCTTTTAGGAAACTTTAATTTTCGAGTACTAGTAACAGTGTTCCATAGATTTCGTGTTTGTTTTGAATACGGTCCAGAAACAGTCAGCTTCCAACAAGAAGTGTCTAGTAACCACAGTTTAGTCAGCTATCAACCGCCTTTAGTGAGTTAGAAGTCTAGTTAAAAGTTGACTACTTAACTCTCTACAGTGAATTGTTGATTTCTTAGGATGGATACGATGTGTGACTGCTGTGTACGGGCGCAGAAGAAGCTAGTCACTGTTCGCCAATGGCTGAACGTGCTGATGGCCGCGGTCAGCCGTCTTCAGGCTGCTGCCATGGAGTGTGGTTTCACTCAGTCCCTGCTGTCGAGGCATCTTCGCGGGTTCCGGGCGCCGTTGGGCCACCCTCTCCCCAAGGGGAGTGGCGGGTTCAACGGTGTTCGCGTCACACGAGGCGGAGGGTCAATGTAGAGGCTGGCCATGTGGCATCGCCTGCTCTGCCTGTAGGTGAACACGTGGCTGCTCCTTCAGGAAGGTTCGAGCAGGCACACGGGGGGTGGGGTTTATTAGTGATTGGGAGCTCCAATGTTAGGCGGGTGATGGAGCCCCTTAGGGAAATAGCGGAAAGCTCGGGGAAGAAGGCCAGTGTTCACTCTGTCTCCTCGCCAGGGGTCTCATCCGAGATGTGGAGGAGGCTCTTCCGGCAGCGATAGAGACCAGTGGGTGCACCCGACCGCAAATTGTTGCTCATGTCGGCGCCAATGACTCCTGCCATCTGGGTTCAGAGGTCATCCTCAGTTCATATAGGCGGTTGGCGGAGTTGGTGAAGGCGGAAAGCTTCGCTAGCGGGGTGGAATCTGAGCTAACTATTTGTAGTGTCGTTCCCAGAACCGATCGCGGTCCTCTGGTTTGGAACCGAGTGGAAGGCTTAAACTAGAAGCTCAGACGATTCTGCAGAGATCTGGGGTGCAAATTTGTCGACCTCCGCTATCGGGTGAAGAAATGTATGGTCCCCCTGAATAGGTCAGGCGTGCACTACACGCAGGAAACGGCTACAGGGGTAGTGGAGTACGTGTGAAGTGCACATGTGGGTTTTTTAGGTTAGAGAATGTCCTCCCTAGGCCCGACAATACGCCTCCTGAGACACGACAAGGTAACAGTAGGCAAAACGCAACAGGGAATGACAATATTAATGTGTTAATAGTAAACTGCAAGAGCGTCTATAGAAAGGTCCCAGAACTGCTCTCATTACTAAATGGTCACAATGCCCACATAGTACTGGAGACAGAAAGTTGGCTGAAACCAGATGTAAACAGTAATGAAATTCTAAACTCAGATTGGAATGTATACCGCAGAGACAGGCTGGACAGTGAAGGGGGAGGCGTGTTTATAGCAATAAAAAGTGCAATAGTATCGGAGGAAATTGACGGAGATCCGAAATGTGAAATAATTTGGGTGAAGGTCATGGTTAAAGCAACTCAAACACGGCAATTGTGTGTCTCTATAGGCCCCCTGGCTCAGCAGCTGTTTTGGCAGACCACCTGAAGGAAAATTTGGAAAATATTTTGAGTAGATTTCCCGACCATCTTTTAGTTTTGGGTGGAGATTTTAATTTACCAGATATAGACTGGAAGACTCAAATGTTTATAACGCGTGGCAGGTACAAAGAATCCAGTGAAATTTTTAAAAGTGCATTATCTGAAAACTATCTTGAGCAGTTATACAGAGAACCGACTCGTAGTGATAACATATTAGACCTTTTGGTGACAAACGGACCCGAACTATTTGAAACAGTTAACGCAGAACAGGGAATCAGCGATCATAAAGCAGTTACAGCATAGGTGATTTCAGCCGTAAATAGAAATATTAAAAAAGGTAGGAAGATTTTTCTGTTTAGCAAAAGTGACAAAAAGCAGATTTCGGAGTACTTGACGGCTCAACACAAAAATTTCATCTCAAGTACAGATAGTGTTGAGGATCAGGGGACAAAGTTAGAAACCATCGTACAATATGCATTAAATGAGTATGTGCCAAGCAAGATCGTAAGAGATGGAAAAGAGCCACCGTGGTAGAACAACTGAGTTAGAAAACTGCTGCGGAAGCAAAGGGAACTTCACAGCAAACATAAACATAGCCAAAGCCTTGCAGATAAACAAAAATTACACGAAGCGAAATATAATGTGAGGAGGGCTATGCGAGAGGCATTTAACGAATTCGAAAGTAAAGTTCTATGTACTGACTTGGCAGAAAATCCTACGAAATTTTGGTCTTATGTCAAAGCGGTAGGTGGATCAAAACAAAATGTCCAGACACTCTGTTACCAAAATGGTACTGAATCAGAGGATGACAGACTAAAGGCCGAAATACTAAATGTCTTTATCCAAAGCTGTTTCACAGAGGAAGACTGCACTGTAGTTCCTTCTCTAGATTGCCGTGCAGATGACAAAATGGTAGATATCGAAATAGATGACAGGGGGATAGAAAAACAATTACAATCGCTCAAAAGAGGAAAGGTCGCTGGACCTGATGGGATACCAGTTCGATTTTACACAGAGTACGCGAAGGAACTTGCCCCCCTTCTTGCAGCGGTGTACTGTAGGTCTCTAGAAGAGCATAGCGTTCCAAAAGATTGGAAAACGGCACAGGTCATCCCCGTTTTCAAGAAGGGACGTCGAACAGATGTGAAGAACTATAGAGCTATATCTCTAACGTCGAACAGTTGTTGAACTTTGGAACACGTATTATGTTCGAGTATAATGACTTTTCTGGAGACTAGAAATCTACACTTGTACGCCCACTGCTTGAATACTGCTCACCGGTGTGGGATCCGTAACAGATAGGATTGATAGACGAGAGAGAGAAGATCCAACGGAGAGCAGCGCGCTTCGTTACAGGATCATTTAGTAATCGCGAAAGCGTTATGGAGATGATAGGTAAACTCCAGTGGAAGAATCTGCAAGAGAGACGTCCAGTAGCTCGATACGGGCTTTTGTTGAAGTTTTGAGAACATGCCTTCTCCGAGGAGTCAAGCAGTATATTGCTCCCTCCTACGTATATCTCGCTAAGAGACCATGAGGATAAAATCAGAGATATTAGAGCCCACACAGAGGCATACCGACAATCTTTCTTTCCACGAACAATAGGATACTGGAATAGAAGGGAGAACAGATAGATATACTCAAGGTACCCTCTGCCACACACCGTCAGGTGGCTTGCGGAGTGTGGACGTAGATGTAGATGATGTGTGATAGGTTCCCCTTGAGCATCAGGCTTATAAAGTATATATATATATATATATATATATATATATATATATATATATATATCTGTGTGTGTGTGTGTGTGTGTGTGTGTGTGTTACGACATGTGCAAAGAAAATGACTATGTCCACTCGAAAGGAACATATGGATCTGATGTGAAATACTGCGTAAGCAATGGGAATGGAAGTTTTTTTTTTACTTGGAAATGTGCGTCAAGTCATAAGAATGGTACAGATATTCCTGTTTCCAGAGCCACAGCCATCAGCAGGGTGTATTAATGATACTTCGCTCGTCGAATGTCGTCCAATTGAGACTGAGATCGTAATATTAACGGTAAGTAGAGTGATAAAATATATATGTAGCCGCTTTCCTGGGATGATTCTGTCTGGGGGTGGGTGGCGTTCGGCGGCGGTGCCCTGTAGCGGGAATGATTCACATTTCCGGCTAAAGGCAGGAGCTGTCCGAATGGGAAGGCCTGTTTCGATACGTTGATGTACCTGACCTAACCATGTCGCCCTCTAGACGACTCAGTATCGAACTAAAACTCTGTATGTGTTGGGCAGCCTCCGTCATCGCGTGTGTTCTCCATGGAAATTTGTGAAGATTCAATACAGACGTGTGTTTGCACTGGACCATTATTTCCTTCCACGTAAATTGTCCGGTTGACCGCGTCTTCGTATTTCCCGTGGTGCGTGGTGTGTGTTGTGTGCATCTAGCAGGTGAAAGACAGGTGGAAAACATGTTTGCTGGTTCTCTAAGCATGAAAAACACCTTATTTGTTTTGTAAATTACAAGGATGATTTGGAATCTGGTATATCACCCACATCGGTATTCGAGAGTGGAAATATTAGTTTCCTCTATTTTTTCGGGCTTTCATGTAAAGGTCTTGGCAGACGAGATAAATTTCTAGTTACTCAGTGGTTTGCAGCACCCTTCACCTCGCTAAAGTTGCGGGTTTCTAGAGGCATAATTACCAGTCTATATCTTCGACATTATAGTGTGCAAGTGATCGGTAGCATACCGCTTAGTGCTTGATATCGAGCAGTATCGCGGAAATGGTATGATATTCTGGCAAACCATGTGAAAATACATATGCTCATGTAATCCCAGAGTCTTGAGATGGGTGCAGAAAGCAAGCAAGTGAGCAAGCTGGTAGGGGCCAGAAACTGTAACCCCTTTGTGCCAAGAGGAACCGACCCAGTCTTTGTACAATTGTTTGGAGAGTCATCTCGGACCACTGAGGGTGCTCTGGTCACATGTTAGGCCAGCTGAGAATGAAATAGATATACTATGCCTGTCTGAGCATCACATTGTTACTGATATGGATAAGGTAAATGTAAGTGGATATAAGCTCTCTGCGCATGTAATGAGAGAAAATATGGAGAAAGGAGGAGTTGCCATATATGTCAAAAGTTATCATTGTGCAAAAAGTATAGAAACAAAAAAGTTTTGTGTAGAGAAACATATAGAAGCATGTGCCTGTGAGCTTAAATTAAATAAAGGCACATTTATAGTTGTAACTGTATATAGGTCCCCATCAGGAAATTTTCATCTATTTCTGAAAAATTTGGACTGCTTGTTGTGCTATCTGTCAGACAGGGGGAAGCAAATTATTATTTGTGGGGACTTCAATGTAGATTCTCTGAAAGAGGGTAATAGGAAAAATGACCTTGAAGTATTATTCGATTCTTTCAATTTGACACCCGTTATTGATTTTCCTACTCGGGTGGTAAAGAATAGCAGCTCACTGATAGATAACTTCTTTATAGACCAAGATAAGTTTAACCAGATAAATGCTCAGCCTGTTGAGAATGGTCTTTCTGATCATGGTGCACAGCTAGTTACAATATATGACATAGCTCCATTCAGCAATACTAAACAGTCCTCCAAAGTAGTACGTTCACTCAACGATTTAACAATTGCAAATTTCAGGGAAAGCCTACAGCAGTTAGACTGGGATGAGGTGTGCCGTGAACCTGATGTCAATTTAAAATATAATTTATTTCATGACATTTTTGTAAATGCATTTGAAAACTGCTTCCCCAAGAAAATAGTTAAATATACTCGTAAGAAACCTTGTAACAAACCATGGCTTACTAAGGGTATAAAAATATCTTGTAACCGGAAAAGGGAAATGTATCTGACAGCAAGAAAGAGTAGTGACCCATAAACTATCAAAAATTATAAAAAATACTGTGTTATATTAAGAAAAGTTATTAAAAAATCCAGGAGTATGTGTATCATGTCTGAAATCAGCAATTCTGATAATAAAATTAAAACAATTTGGAATATTATTAAAAGAGAAACAGGTCAACCAAGAGCAGAGGAAGACAGTATTACCATCAAATTGAATGAAAACTTTACAAACAAAAAGTCAGAAGTTGCAAATATTTTTAATAATCTTTTTCTAAATGTTGTGGATATAGTAGGATCCAGGTGTTCATTAGAAGATGCTAGGCTGTTAATGGAAGAGGCCATACCTATGCAATTTGATACAATTGAAATCTCACCCACTTCTCCCTCTGAAATTAGGAAAATAATAAACTTGCTTAAAAGCAAAAACTCACATGGAATTGATGGCATTTCCAGCAAAATACTAAAAGCTTGTTCTCAACAGATAAGTAAGATTCTCAGCCACCTGTGTAATAGCTCTCTGGAACAGGGCATTTTCCCTGATAGACTGAAATATGCTATTGTTATACCTTTGCATAAAAAGGGGGATAGATCTGATGTCAACAATTACCGTCCAATCTCCCTTCTAACAACTTTATCCAAAATTTTTGAGAAAGTAATGTATTCAAGAGTAGCTTCACATATCTGTAAAAATGAAGTACTAACAAAATGTCAGTTTGGTTTCCAGAAAGGTTTTTCAACAGAAAATGCCATATATGCTTTCACCAGTCAAATTTTGAATGATCTGAATAACCGAACACCTCCCATTGGGATTTTTTGTGATCTCTCAAAGGCTTTTGATTGTGTAAATCATGAAATTCTGCTAGACAAGCTCAAGTATTGTGGCATGAGTGGGACAGTGCACAAATGGTTTAATTCGTACCTAACTGGAAGAGTGCAGAAAGTTGAAATAAGTAGTTCTCGTAACATGCAAAGATAAGCACATTCCTCAAACTGGGGAACTATCAAGAATGGGGTTCCACAAGGGTCAGTCTTGGGTCCTTTGTTGTTCTTATTATATATTAATGACTTGCCATTCTATATTCATGAAGAGGCAAAGTTAGTTCTCTTTGCTGATGATACAAGTATAGTAATCACACCTGACAAACAAGAATTAACTGATGAAACTGTCAATACTGTCTTTCAGAAAATTACTAAGTGGTTCCTTGTAAACGGACTCTCACTGAATTTTGATAAGACACAGTACATACAGTTCCGTACAGGGAATGGTATGACGCCATTAATAAATATAGACCTTAATCAGAAGCATATAGCTAAGAAACACATTGATGATCTGCTGAAACGTTTGAGTTCAGCTACTTATGCAATAAGGGTCATTGCAAATTTTGGTGATAAACATCTTAGTAAATTAGCTTACTACGCCTATTTTCACTCATTGCTTTCATATGGCATCATATTTTGGGGTAATTCATCACTGAGGAATAAAGTATTTATTGCACAAAAGCGTGTAATCAGAATAATAGCTGGAGTCCACCCAAGATCATCCAGCAGACATTTATTTAAGGATCTAGGGATATTCACAGTAGCTTCTCAGTATATATATACTCTCTTATGAAATTTGTTATTAACAACCAAACCCAATTCAAAAGTAATAGCAGTGTGCATAACTACAATACTAGGAGAAAGGACGATCTTCACTATTCAAGATTAAATCTAACTTTGGCTGAGAAAGGGGTGAATTATACTGGCAGTAAAGTCTTTGGTCACTTACCAAATAGTATCAAAAGTCTGACAGACAACCAACAAGTATTTAAGAAGAAATTAAAAGAATTTCTGAATGACAACTCCTTCTACTCCATAGAGGAATTTTTAGATATAAATTAAGAAAAAAAAGAAAAAAATATTTAAAAAATAGAAATAAAAAATAAAGAAAAACAAAAAACACAAAAAAATGAAGTTGTTATATTAACTTAAGTATGTTGTTAAATTAACCTAATTATGTCATGTATTAGAAAATTCGACTCGTTCCACATCATTACGAAATATCGTATTCATGATCCATGGAACTAGTATTAATCTAATCTAATCTAATCTAATCTAATCTAATCTGTGTGTGCGGGGGCAGATGACTTTTGAGCGTCGGCTGTGGTGGATGACCGCCCGACCTTGCGGCAAATATCTAGTGCTGAGAGGAGTATATACGGTGCAGGTGCTTATGCTGTCTGTCTTCACAGTATATGTACGAGTGTCTGATGGTCGATAGACACATGCACTATACAGAAGTGGCGATTTTGTATGGCGCAGGATACGAATTGTGTGTTTACTACAACGATATGGTATGTGGACATTGGTTTCGTGCTAAAATACTCAAGCTGCCGTCGTCAGTCGCAGAGCAGTGTAATTGAGGAAGTGTCTTTCCATATTTGACCATCTGTAGACCCCTTTTGCAGGGTCTAACTGTCAGTACAAAATGGCAACATGTACAAAATAGTTTTGCTGTTGAAAGTCTTGTATGCAGAAAAAAATGTTTGACAGTGCTCCCACACTGGCAGCAGCGGCAGTTTGGCGGGTAAATTCAGTGAGAACCAATCAGAATGCTCCATTCATTCACAAGCCACCCTTTGCGCTGGGACATACGAGCCTCTACAGTCTTATTCGAACAAGATGGCGGCAAGGTATCTACAGAAAGTTCTGAGAGTAAGGAGATGTATTCTCTGTCCAGGTGTTCAAAGACAAGTTGAAAGAGACCATCCATCCCTGGCATGATGCTTTCCCTCATCCGCCATATTTTTTTATTTATTTATCTCTTGTTCCGGTGATCCATGTTGTGACAGTATCACAGGATATGGAACGTGTCAATTTTACAAGCTTTTGGCCAGAATTTGTGGTAATACATAAAATAAAACAAAAACAGTAAACAGTAACTTAGGTCCCACTACAAAAAAAAAAATACATTTTAGAAATAGATAGAGATTACAAAACAAAAAACAGTAAACAGTAACTTAGGTCCCACTACAAAAATACATTTTAGAGAGAGATGAAGACTACAAAATAATAAGTGTTACAGAGAAATAAATATTGCAAAATATATGTTTACAGTAAAAATATTCGGTATTACAAATACAAATTTGGGCATACATTTGCAATTTACAATACAAGAGATGTTAAACACTGTAGTTCAGGAACTCTTCTAATGTATAAAATGATCCTTGCAATAGGAACTGCCTTAAGGTTTTTTTAAACAGGAGATCATCATCTACCAAACACTTAATTCTTGAAGGGAGGGCATTAAAAATCTTACAGCCACTGAAATGGACTCCTTTCTGCACCATACTTAGATTTGGCTGTTCATAGTGGATATCATGTTTCCTTCTAGTATTGTGACTGTGATATGCACTATTCAGCTTAAAGATGGATTTTTCTTTCCTTATGAAGCACATCAATGAGAATATACACTCCTGGAAATTGAAATAAGAACACCGTGAATTCATTGTCCCAGGAAGGGGAAACTTTATTGACACATTCCTGGGGTCAGATACATCACATGATCACATCTACATCTACATCTATACTCCGCGAGCCACCTTACGGTGTGTGGCGGAGGGTACTTATTGTACCACTATCTGATCCCCCCTTCCCTGTTCCATTCACGAATTGTGCGTGGGAAGAACGACTGCTTGTAAGTCTCCGTATTTGCTCTAATTTCTCGGATCTTTTCGTTGTGATCATTACGCGAGATATATGTGGGCGGTAGTAATATGTTGCCCATCTCTTCCCGGAATGTGCTCTCTCGTAATTTCGATAATAAACCTCTCCCTATTGCGTAACGCCTTTCTTGAAGTGTCCGCCACTGGAGCTTGTTCAGCATCTCCGTAACGCTCTCGCGCTGACTAAATGTCCCCATGACGAATCGCGCTGCTTTTCGCTGGATCATGTCTATCTCTTCTATTAATCCAACCTGGTAAGGGTCCCATACTGATGAGCAATACTCAAGAATCGGACGAACAAGCGTTTTGTAAGCTACTTCTTTCGTCGATGAGTCACATTTTCTTAGAATTCTTCCTATGAATCTCGACCTGGCGCCTGCTTTTCCCACTATTTGTTTTATGTGATCATTCCACTTCAGATCGCTCCGGATAGTAACTCCTAAGTATTTTACGGTCGTTACCGCTTCCAATGATTTACCACCTATGGCATAATCGTACTGGAATGGATTTCTGCCCCTATGTATGCGCATTATATTACATTTATCTACGTTTAGGGAAAGCTGCCAGCTGTCGCACCATGCATTAATCCTCTGCAGGTCCTCCTGGAGTACGTACGAGTCTTCTGATGTTGCTACTTTCTTGTAGACAACCGTGTCATCTGCAAATAGCCTCACGGAGCTACCGATGTTGTCAACTAAGTCATTTATGTATATTGTAAACAATAAAGGTCCTATCACGCTTCCCTGCGTTACTCCCGAAATTACCTCTACATCTGCAGATTTTGAACCGTTAAGAATGACATGTTGTGTTCTTTCTTCTAGGAAATCCTGAATCCAATCACAAACCTGGTCCGATATTCCGTAAGCTCGTATTTTTTTCACTAAACGTAAGTGCGGAACCGTATCAAATGCCTTCCTGAAGTCCAGGAATACGGCATCAATCTGCTCGCCAGTGTCTACGGCACTGTGAATTTCTTGGGCAAATAGGGCGAGCTGAGTTTCACATGATCTCTGTCTGCGGAATCCATGTTGGTTATGATGAAGGAGATTTGTATTATCTAAGAACGTCATAATACGAGAACACAAAACATGTTCCATTATTCTACAACAGATTGACGTAAGCGAAATAGGCCTATAATTATTCGCATCTGATTTATGACCCTTCTTGAAAATGGGAACGACCTGCGCTTTCTTCCAGTCGCTAGGTACTTTACGTTCTTCCAGCGATCTACGATAAATTGCTGATAGAAAGGGGGCAAGTTCTTTAGCATAATCACTGTAGAATCTTAAGGGTATCTCGTCTGGTCCGGATGCTTTTCCGCTACTAAGTGATAGCAGTTGTTTTTCAATTCCGATATCGTTTATTTCAATATTTTCCATTTTGGCGTCCGTGCGACGGCTGAAGTCAGGGACCGTGTTACGATTTTCCGCAGTGAAAGAGTTTCGGAACACTGAATTCAGTATTTCTGCCTTTCTTCAGTCGTCCTCTGTTTCGGTGCCATCGTGGTCAACGAGTGACTGAATAGGGGATTTAGATCCGCTTACCGATTTTACATATGACCAAAATTTTTTGGGTTCTTGTTTAGATTGTTTGCCAATGTTTTATGTTCGAATTCGTTGAATGCTTCTCTCATTGCTCTCCTTACGCTCTTTTTCGCTTCGTTCAGCTTTTCCTTATCAGCTATGATTCGACTACTCTTAAACCTATGATGAAGCTTTCTTTGTTTCCGTAGTACCTTTCGTACATGATTGTTATACCACGGTGGATCTTTCCCCTCGCTTTGGACCTTACTCGGTACGAACTTATCTAAGGCGTACTGGACGATGTTCCTGAATTTTTTCCATTTTTGTTCCACATCCTCTTCCTCAGAAATGAACGTTTGATGGTGGTCACTCAGATATTCTGCGATTTGTGCCCTATCACTCTTGTTAAGCAAATATATTTTCCTTCCTCTCTTGGCATTTCTTATTACACTGACAGAACCACAGGCACATAGACACAGGCAACAGAGCATGCACAATGTCAGCACTAGTACAGTGTATATCCACCTTTCGCAGCAATGCAGGCTGCTATTCTCCCATGGAGACGATCGTAGAGATGCTGGATGTAGTCCTGTGGAACGGCTTGCCATGCCATTTCCACCTGGCGCCTCAGTTGGACCAGCGTTCGTGCTCGACGTGCAGACCACGTGAGACGACGCTTCATCCAGTCCCAAACATGCTCAATGGGGGACAGATCCGGAGATCTTGCTGGCCAGGGTAGTTGACTTACACCTTCTAGAGCACGTTGGGTGGCACGGGATACATGCGGACGTGCATTGTCCTGTTGGAACAGCAAGTTCCCTTGCCGGTCTAGGAATGGTAGAACGATGGGTTCGATGACGGTTTGGATGTACCGTGCACTATTCAGTGTCCCCTCGACGATCACCAGTGGTGTACGGCCAGTGTAGGAGATCGCTCCCCACACCATGATGCCGGGTGTTGGCCCTGTGTGCCTCGGTCGTATGCAGTCCTGATTGTGGCGCTCACCTGCACGGCGCCAAACACGCATACGACCATCATTGGCACCAAGGCAGAAGCGACTCTCATCGCTGAAGACGACACGTCTCCATTCGTCCCTCCATTCACGCCTGTCGCGACACCACTGGAGGCGGGCTGCACGATGTTGGGGCGTGAGCGGAAGACGGCCTAACGGTGTGCGGGACCGTAGCCCAGCTTCATGGAGACGGTTGCGAATGGTCCTCGCCGATACCCCAGGAGCAACAGTGTCCCTAATTTGCTGGGAAGTGGCGGTGCGGTCCCCTACGGCACTGCGTAGGATCCTACGGTCTTGGCGTGCATCCGTGCGTCGCTGCGGTCCGGTCCCAGGTCGACGGGCACGTGCACCTTCCGCCGACCACTGGCGACAACATCGATGTACTGTGGAGACCTCACGCCCCACGTGTTGAGCAATTCGGCGGTACGTCCACCCGGCCTCCCGCATGCCCACTATACGCCCTCGCTCAAAGTCCGTCAACTGCACATACGGTTCACGTCCACGCTGTCGCGGCATGCTACCAGTGTTAAAGACTGCGATGGAGCTCCGTATGCCACGGCAAACTGGCTGACACTGACGGCGGCGGTGCACAAATGCTGCGCAGCTAGCGCCATTCGACGGCCAACACCGCGGTTCCTGGTGTGTCCGCTGTGCCGTGCGTGTCATCATTGCTTGTACAGCCCTCTCGCAGTGTCCGGAGCAAGTATGGTGGGTCTGACACACCGGTGTCAATGTGTTCTTTTTTCCATTTCCAGGAGTGTATATTGCGCAGTGGATGTAATTATTTCAAGCTATTTAAAAAGATTCCTGCATGTGGCTGTAGGATGGACTCCACACATGACCCTTTTGGCTCTTTTTTGTACACACAGTACTTTTTTAGCCAGTGGCTGATTTCCCCAAAATATAATTCCAAATGCCATAATTGCATGAAAGTAACCATAATACGCTGACTTCATGGTTTCCATATTTCTATAAGAAGAAACAATGCGCAATGCATATGTTGCTGAACTTAGTCTTTTGCACAGATCCACGGTGTGGTTGGACCAATTCAGTTTGCTATCAATATGCAAGCCTAGGTATTTTGAGGAATCTGCCCTGGTTATTGTCTGCTCACCTACCTTTACAAATATTTCCTCATCTTTGGATGTTTTGTGGAACTGAATGTAGTTTGTTTTACAATAATTAGAATAAGACCATTAATGTTGAACCAGTTCACCGTTTCATTTAAAACCTTATTTGCCGTTACCTCAATACCAGTAGTTGTAGGACACCGAAAATTCCAGCCACGCTACGCAAACATATTGCATCTGTACGTGAGCCATACTGGGCAGGAAAACACATGCACGTGGCCAACACGTCTCGCATGTGCTGTGGGATGTCCCGTTAGGATCGCTAGGATGATTGCACCCTGTGTTATTCTGGGAAGGGTTGTAGCAGATTTCTATAGCGCATCCAGAGGGAGACTTGGCTGTTATTTATATAGACATGTGACGTCAGTATACTATTGACAACCTTTTAGCTGCGCCTCTGAGGGTGGGCTGCTATACGAACATAACTGCCTGGCAAGGACCTGTTTATGCTATTAACATAAAACGCTTTTTTATGCTTTGTGATTTTTGATGATATTGACATGTATTTCACAGACTTATTACTAGTCGTTACGGATATATGACGTATTTTTCAAACTTCAAGCCTTTTCCCAAATTGCTATATAATATACCAGTGTGTTATCTATTTTCAAATTAATGATGTAAGTATGTCTTAGGGGATCCTCCGTTAACCATTCTAAAGTGGTGTATACAATGATTATCCTTGCATAGATCTATTAACATTCTTTTGTATTAAGACTCCTTAAAAATTGAATCTGAGATATGATATACACAACAGCCTATTGAAAAATAAATAGTCCACACTAACGCCCCATGGTTGGATTCCTGAAGCTCTGTCATCATCTGACTAGAGAATTTTGTCAGACCATCAATACTTGACCTCACTCGCTCACTACCATATGCATTGACAATACTGCTTGTCAATATTACTAATATTGACAATACATCAATACGCGCTCTCAGACGGTCAATAGATTGACCGTTTGACAATATTATTGAACTTGTGATGGCCTCTTCGTATTGAGTAGGGAATGACAACAGTTAGATATCTACTTGAATGTATGTATCCAGGCGACAGTTTCTTGTGATGAAAACCTTTCTATACGTTTATGTGCCTTCGTATGAATACATTATGGCTTAAAATATTTCATACACTGAGGGAGATGTCTCGGCACCTGCAGCTCGAATATTAAAAGGTAAACCACCTGCACTATGAGTCTTATAAGTTAATATATTACGTGGATATAACACCAACGTAAACATTCAACTGGTATTCTGTCTGCTCTGTGAACCGCGAATGGGAACTTCCCATACATTTAGTAGGCGTATACATGGGCGAATGTACAAATAATATCTATGGAAGGTGTTGAAGTAGCTGTCACAGTCTAAGACTGTGGTAGCTGTTAACTGCGCAGTGTGTGGTCACTAGTAGATGTATCTGTAAGTGCGGATATTGTACGTAATTATTGTTATTCGAGCTATCAATATTTTAAAAGTTTTATCGATTTTATTACCTGACTATCTTTGTATTAAGCTTGTTAACTCTTCACGTTTGAAATGTGTCAATTGTTTTTGTTGTGATCATTTTGTGATTCGAATAATTATTTGATGTTTCATTATCGAAGACGATGAGGCTTGTGGGTCTCGTGGAAGTTTTCGACTATTCAAAACATCTCTCTCTTCAAAAACGTGAGTCAGTCGTTTCTCTGACTCATGCTCACGGCCATGATTTTCTTTTACTACAAAATCCGCACAACAAAGCTGGCATCAAATACAAGGTAGGCCCTACTTTACATCTCTCTTCAGTTGTGTGTTGCAGTAGGCTTTCACTGTGGTCGCTGCCTTACTTGCAAATGTGCACCGCGTTTCTTCATGTGTTTTAGTTGCCCGTCCGTGGACAGCTATGCAAGTTGTGTCTGCATCATATCAAGGATATAAATCGCTTTATTTTTTACGGTATACACAGAGGTACCGAACTTTTAGTTTTTCCGTAAGTGCAGTCTAATTCTAATATGCTCACTGAAGTCAACGCTGTGAATCCAGAATATAATTAACTCAGTTGTTCAAGTTGAATTGCTGCACTATTCATCCTGCCATATTGTTTAAAGCATTTTGCTGTTATATTACAACGGTCATGTTAATGCACTACACTAACATACCTTTTTTAAATTTAAATGAACTAGATTATTCTCTTTTCTTTAAGGAGTAACAGAAAAATTATGCAGCTTTTGTGTGATAGAAATCCAGAAAAATTTCCTATTAATGAAAAGTTGCTGCTACTTTCCATTATAGTGCATATCGTAATTTGTGTCATTAATGCAGTTGCATTGTTTAATATGCATGTTGTATTCAATGTATTTTGGAGACTGCATCACTGTATGTGATGTTTGCATTCTTAAATGTCTAAAGCTTTGTTTTGTTTGGTTCAGTGTTGCTACTATGTTCTGTTTTGCCCAATAAAGCGAAGAGGAGGGGGGGGGAGAGAGAGAGAGAGAGAGAGAGAGAGAGAGAGAGAGAGAGAGAGAGAGAGAGAGAGAGAGCTACTACACATGGAGCCAGTACAATATGTTTTAGATCACAACCTAAAAATATAGAAGTGCTAGCTGGACATGTAGTAACCACACTGCTGGGGCCATTGACAGACACAGTTTCAAGCACACAACCTATTAAGGCCATTCATTGGGGAGTAACTGAAAAGCAATACCATATTTATTTTGGGTAAAAATGAATCTCTATTGAATGTATAAGTTTTGTGTGGATTTCATAACCTCCGTCGTCCTTTTAACTATTTTTTTCCTGTCAGTCATTGAATCAAAGTGTGTTTCCTGAAAGACTAAAATATGTATCGTAAGAAATTTAATTATTTTTATTTTTTATTATTTGTCTTTCATAGACACCAGAAACCAGATCTGTGACACAGCTTTAATTACTGTTGTTATCAGGATTCTAGGGATATAACATGTTTGACTTCATGCAACCCTGAATATGGTTACCAGTGCCATGAAAATGATACAAATAAGATCTTTGGAAAAGTTATTAATTGGTTTTCGGCAAATGGGCTTGCTCTGAACTTTGAAAAAACACAGTACATCCAATTTTCTGCTGCAAAAAGTATAATTCCTTCAATAAACATAACACATCAAAAGAGTCAGTAGCCAGGGTAGATCATACTAAGTTTTTGGGTGTACATATAGATTATGATCTTAATTGGAAAATTCATATTTTGGATCTCCTAAAGCGACTAGGTTCAGCAACTTTTGCAATCAGAATGATTGCCAATTTTGAGGATGTAGAAATCAGTAAGCTAACATACTTCCACTCTCTGACATCATACGGAATAATCTTCTGGGGTAACTCAACACTTAGGCAAAGGTATTCATTGCTCAAAAGAAAGTAGTTAGAATAATGTGTGGAGTTCATAGTTGCACATCTTATTTATTTATTTATTCGTGCTCTGTAGATCCAGTATACAAAAGAATTGCATGGATATGGAACGAGTCACAGGATAAATTAACACAGTAACCTACTTGTATATGCTAACAAATGTAAATTGCAATTGGTGTATAAGAAACAAAGTGTGTTAATAGTTACAGGCGTAAGCATTTTTTATTGTGAAACAGGAGTATAAAATGATAAAATAATAAATTACAATTTTCCATATTACAAACTATACATTAGCAGGAATTTGATAGTGCCAGTTGCCTGAAGACGAATCCCCATACTGGTGTAAGATGTATTAAGTTACAAAGTGGCAATAGCAAATGTTAAAAGTAAAGTATTACATCTAAGTTACAATGTTACATTAAAGAATTGATTAAGAGAGTAAAACACTTTTTCCAGAAGATATTCCTTCAATTTACTCTTAAATTTTGGCATCTCACTGGTAAGATTTTTTATGTCAGATGGGAGTGCATTAAACACCTTTATGCTTGAGTAGTATACTCCCTTTTGTATCAGACTCAAGTTTTTTCTGTCAACATGAAAGTCATGTTTTGTTCTTGTGTCATAATCATGATAAGAAGTATTGGTTTTGTACATGTGTAGGTTCTTAGCTGAAAAGCACATAAGGGACAGGATATATTGTGAGGTCAATGTTAATATTTTGTGTGTTTTAAAAAGATTTCTGCATGAACGATTACTCTTAACTCAACTTATAATTCGAACTTCTCTTTTATGAGTTACAAATACTTTATTTGCTATTGGTTGGTTACCCCAGAATATCTGTTTATAAGGTTAGGAATTCTTACAACTGCTTCACAGTACATTTACTCAGTAATGAAATTTTTTCTCAATGACATGGACCAGTTTAAAATCGACAGTGACATTCATGATTACAATACCAGAAAAAGGTAAGACCTACACTATTCTTTACTTAACCTATCTTTGGCACAGAAAGGGGTAAAATATGCTGCTATAAAACTTTTTGATAAATTACCAGATGAAATAAAATGTCTGACAGACAGCAGTAATAGTTTCAAAAACAAATGGAAATCATACCTCCTTGACAACTGCTTCTATACCACAGATGAATTCTTGAATATGAGTAAATAAATCTGGAGATATAATATATGCATTTTGTGCCATTTAAGGGGATGGGAAACATAATAGAAATATTTAGGTACAACACTATAATGTAAACAAAAAAAAAAACTTGTTTCCTTTGCGCATTTCTTGTGCATTTGACACGTTCTGCATCATAACGATTTTTCCGTGCTATTGATCAATGGAACACCTAACTAACTAACGAAATGATCTGTTCAACTCTTGCCACATATACACTTGTAAATAAGACATTATGAATGGGCAAACCTTTGCAGGAGCAGTGTTTCTTGCTGTCTAAATTAACTGCAGATAAAAAGTGAGCCAGCAAATAAAGAGCATTTCTCGTAGGTATAATACACACACTTTATCTCAGTACGTGAACTCCCCAAATCTGAATTAGTCGAAGCTGGAAGATTTTCTATCAGGTTCCCGCTAATCTTTGCTTTCAACAATACTGCATATAGTAGCATTACAGTAGCCATTACTGAATGTGATTTCATTTGACTTATGCATATTTTCATTGCAATATGTGTCATAGAAATATGTGACTCTGTAAGGTGAGTTCAGAGTCACTTACACACTCATAAACTCTGATACATCTGCTTTCACGAATACTTGCTTGAAACACACATTGTAGGTACGGTTCCTGCACTGCATCAGAAGTTGATACCTGGTAGCATTGCACTTCTCCTCTTCCAGCATCGGTCTGCGTGGAGAATGGGTTGTCGTTTCTCCTTTCCTCTACGTATAAGCTTACTTGAGCTAAAATGCAGGCACGATGAGTCCCTTTCATCATTTTAGGAAAATGAACTTCCTCGGAATGAAACTGTTAGATTCAATTCACACTTTCCATATTTCTCCCTACTTACAGCTGATGTCACCATTTGTTAAGCTGTGTGAGACAACATTTCAGCACATGACATAGTTTTAAAGAGACGTCATTGTAGGTCTTAATTTTGCTGGCTGGTTGAATTGTAAAATATCCGTATTTATGGGGTGTTTGGAAGTGGCAGTGGGCAGATGTTGAAATTCACGAGAATGTAAGGACAGGCGTACTTGTTTGGAATTCATGAAAACATGAGGGCAGGCATACTTGGCTCCAAGATACTGGTTCACCATGTCTGGCCATCACAAAAGAGGGTAGCCTCGTTACGCACGAAGAACATCGTAGTCCCTTCAAGTCTTTGCCACCCGTCTGAGAACGAGTAATGGACTCCCTGCAACAATCTGTCCTCCCACACCTTTGGTGAGAGTCTAGCAGCACCGTGACTAGGAAATGACCATCCCACGCATAGGCCGCCATTAATACCGCAACACAAACAACTGCATTTGGGGTGCTGCCACGAGTAGCAAGTGTGAACTGCTGACGAATGCCATCACATTGCATTCAGTGATGTATTGCGGTTCTACACTACCCCTCACTACCATCATTTTCAAGCACAGATTCTTCCAGCATTTTGGAGAGAGTCAGCATTCTTGCTCCTAGTGTCACAGTGTGGGGAACCATTGCACGTGAATTCGTGTCTCGGTCGGTAGTGATTGAGGACACTCTGACAGCACACCAGTATGTCACGTACGTACTGCGTCCTCGTGTGTTCCTTCTCATCGGACAGTATTGTAGTGCCATTTTTCAACACAGCAATGCTCATGCACACTTGTCACATGTCTCTATGAACTACCTATGTGGTACTGAGGTACTCCCATGGCCAGCAAGAGCCCCAAATCTGTCCATGAGAGAACATGGCTGGAACGCCAGCTCCGTCCCAGTGCCAGTATCTAGGATATCGAGGACCATTTACAACAGTTGGGGGCCATCTTGCATCAGGAGAGACTACATTGGTTTTATAACCCCCCCCCCCCCCCCCCAAATGAATCGGTGCATACGTCCAGGCCAGAGGGTGTGCAACGTCATGTTAATATCAGAATGAAATTTTCGGTCTATGGTGGACTGTGCTGTGGAGTGTGTGCTGATATTATGAAACTTCCTGGCAGGTTAAAACTCTGTGTTGGACCAAAACTTGAACTCGGGACCTTTGCCTTTTACGGGAAAGTGGTCTAGCGACCAAGTCACCTGAGCATGGCTCACGACCCACCCTCGCAGCTTTACTTCCGCCAGTACCTCGTGTCCTACCTTACAAACTGAGGTACTGACAGAAGTAAATCTGTCAGGATGGATCATGAGTCATGCTCAGGTAGCTCAGTTGGTACAACCCTTGCCCGATAAAGGCAAAGGTGCTGAGTTCGAGCTTTGGTCTGGCACCCAGTTTTAATCTACCGGGAAGTTTCAGTGTCATACTGATACGTAGGCTGATACTGCTAAGTTCTTTGTAAAATTGACTAGATTTTGTAATCACTGAAATGACATTACATACCCTCTCAGACTGTGAAATCTCATTTCCACATCCATCTCTGGGTGCTTCACTTTTTTCTTTTTTTAAATAAGTCCACATGTATACTTTTTCAGTAATACTCAACTTGTGTCAAATATCTAAAGTTTAGAATGTTGAAATGTGAATTGAAGTAAAATTGCATTTGGTTTTACATACATCTCATTTGTATGAAATCAACTTTGTTGACGGGAAAGTAGTGTGGAGTGCAACTACGTGATTTGGGTGTTAGAATACAGGGAGATACTGTCGTCATCAGTTGCGAACAAAAGATATATTTCCTTTATAGATTCATTTGTAAAAGGCTGCAATATAAGATTTCTGAGTGTCTGTTTTTAAATTTGTGCTCATCTTTTTCCTTCCTTTATTTGTGGCAGTTGTCCACTAAAGAACCGAGTGAAGTTGCGCAGTGGTTAGCACACTGGACTCTCATTCGGGAGGATGAAGGTTCGATCCCACGACCGGCCTTTCTGATTTAGGTTTTCCGTGATTTCCCTAAATCGTTCCAGGCAAATGCCAGGATGGTTCCTTTGAAAGGGCACGGCAAACTTCCTTCCCTAATCCAATGAGACCGATTACCTCACAATTTGGTCTCTTTCCACAAACAACCCAACCCAACTCCACTAAAAAGTAACTTGAATATCGTAATGAATATTATTTTTTGCTACAAGTTGTGTTTCTGTTCATCCAGTAGGTATTTAAGGACCTTATATCTGTGTATCAGAAGTTAACAAGTCGTAGTCTTACCTTTTGTCTTCATAAATGTCAGTTGTAGAGACTTCACAGAAATGACAATGATCCTTTGTCTTAAACTGAGAGGTGCCCTGAAGAACTGACAGGCTAATGAGAGATGTGGTCAACTGTAGTTGTTGTTATAAAGCCACAGGTCACTAGTAGAAAGTACCAGTAAAAAATGATTGTTCTGTCAGGCTTGTCTAATAAATTATTTCTCAAAACATAAGAGAATTTGCACTCATTTTTGTAGTTGTGGTTGAAAAATTGAGAGCAAGTGTAGCTTTGAATCATACTAGTATATATCATTCATCTCTTCCTAGCCTACTTCCAGTGGATTCTGTAAGCATCTAGAAGTGTCTTGAACAGCAATGCAAATATTCTAAGAAAGTTGTTGGTGGAATATAATTAATTTAAAGAGTGATGATAACAGCTGCTTAAGGCACCATGTCTTTGCTAGGCATGTAAACAAGAGTGAGAACTTTCGGTTAAATCGTTCTTCAGAGCTATAGAGTGAACATCCTCGCATGCACCTGTATGGCTGGACTGCCTCACCATCATTCATCTGCCACCAGATGAATGAAGAATGCCTCAAAACTGATGTAGCATAGAATGATACCTGCGTTTGTCATCCAAGTTGAGTTCAACTTGCTGCTCATATGATTTACAATCAGTGTTGCTGCAAGAGGCAGCAGCTGTGTATAGAAAATTTTGCATCTGTATACCAGCTAATCAACTACAAATTTAATTAAGTTTGCTGAATAAATACAGTACAGAATTTCCTATCCTTCATCAAGCTGCAATTTTAGTGGTTAGCAGTGCAGAACCCTTTCCAGGGCAGGCATCATGAGAAATTGATTAACAAGACTGTATAAACAGTTCCTTATTCATTTTATGTTTCTGACAGCACTAACTACAAGATTCTACTGCATATGCTGTCCACTGGAGGTTGGACATTGAATTTCATGACAAATACAAACTAAAATCTCAAATACCATGACTTTTTATACACAAAAAAATCTACAATACTGATATTTTGGGAAATGAAGTGTACAATTACTGAATTTTACAGCATATCTGAATTATGGCTAATGACTTCACATAACAAGGAGACATCAGGAAGGCTATAGTTTACTTTCTCCACAGACAAGGTTACTATAGGTAAATCACTAACTCAGTTGGACAATGTTGGAGGAAGGAATCAGCTATGTGCTGTTGGAGGGACAATGCATAGGATTCTGGTAATTTGTAGAAAACATAAAGGGTGAACTGATAGAGATTTGAACACCATACATCCTGAATCCATGTCTAATGCAACAACAACTGTGACACCTCAAATGACAGAAATTCACTCTGCTTTTTGTTGATGCAGTGCTACACACACACACACACACACACACACACACACACACACACACACACAGAGAGAGAGAGAGAGAGAGAGAGAGAGAGAGAGAGAGAGAGAGAGAGAGAGAGTGCAACTGTGTGGCATTGAGCAGAAGCTTCAATCCAGACTGGGGCGAGGAGGGGGATTGGACAGCACGGTATAGGTGAAGGGAGAGGAGTCAGCTCTACCTGGCAGAGTGTGCAGGAACTGGATGTCAGGACAAGGCTCCCGGGCACTGCATCGTGTTGGTTCGGGTCGCAGTGGTAGGAGGAGGGGAAAAAACAGGTGGGGAGGGTAACAGGGAATGAAAAAGGACAGGATCAGAGAAAGGGGAAAAAGTTTGTGGGTACATTGGTAGAGCGTGGCATAAAATAAGGATGAGGGGACGTGACTTGGGAGGTGTGTTGAGACTGGGATGATTTTTGGAGCAGTGAGAGTGTTTTAAGTATAACTCTTGTTGGTTGGTTTAAAAGGGGGAGGGGGGGAAGGCACCAAACTGAGGTCATCGGTCCCTTGTTCCCAGTAAAACAATTACCCTGGGGAAAGAAGAAAACAAAAAAGCAAATGGCACAATAACAGGAGAAAGGAAGAACCAGAAGAACGACAGGAGGACAAACAACACTACTATGGACAAAATGGAAAGGAAAACCACAGAGAGACACAAGAAACAGGGAGAAGAGATTAAAAACAAGGAAGCAGATTACCATGGCTGGCTGACCATGAGAATAAAAAAGGAGAAGCCAGCCACTCTGCAACACATTAAAACCTCCACCCTAAAAGCCCTAGGGTGGAGGACGCAGAGAGACAAAGGACATGCACTAAAACTCAGATGAAATGATGTCACCCACCCTCACGAATAAAACAAAACTAAAGCTGCTGTTGAGGCATTGTCAGCCAACACCAAAGGTAGGGTGCTGAGAAAGTTAAAAGTCCACCACAGAATGGCTAAAAGTGGGCAGTCCAACAAGAGGTAGACAACTGTCATTTGGGAGCCACAGCAATGGAGGAGGTAACCATGTGTGAGCCACATATAGCCAATGTGGAGCCAACAAAGGACAAGTGATTCCCTGCAAGAAGCCCGCAGGGAAGGCTTCCTTAATGACACGCAGTTTGTTGTGCATACTGTTATGCCACTCCATCTCCCAAAGCCCAAAAACTCTGTGATGTAAGACAGAACCCAGGTCAGTTTCAGAGATGCCCACCTTCAGGAGCGATTTCTGCGTAGCCTGTTTGGCCAACCTGTCAGCAAGTTCGCTGCCCGGGATTCCGACATGACCTGGGGTCCACACAAACATAAAGAAATAACTGGACCATTCCAGGGCACAGACGGACTCCTGGATGTTCGTTACCAAAGGATGGTGATGGCAGCACTGGTTGATAGCCCATAAGCTGCTAAGGGAGTCAGAACAGAGATGAAACAACTCACCAGAACAGGAACGGATGTACTGAAGTGCACAAGACATGGCCACAAGCTCTGCAGTGAATACACTGCAGCCAGTGGGCAAGGAATGCTGTTCAATATGGTGTCTGTGGACATAGGCGAAGCCAACATTACCATCAGCCATTGAGCCATCAGTCTACACCTCAGGGCCACCTGCTGCCATGGACTTATTTCCTGAACAGGCTACATCCATTGCGTCTGAGGGTCTGGAGAGATCTAGGTCCTCAGTGGCTGCCAGAATCTTCACCTCATCCTCAGATGCAGAGCTTGTAGGCAGCAGTGATGTGGGTGCTACTGCAATTCCGTTGGTCTTGGGGGCCATCTTTCTGAATTTCTCACCCTGATCTTTGGGTTTCTCTGGCTGACAGGGCTTCACTGATTCGGTCTCCATAACTGAGGATATCCATTGAGCAGATATTTTCACTGCGTGAAAGATTTGGAAAACTTGTTGGTGAAGGGAACAGTTGTATACCCTCTGTATCGAGTTGAGTTCAGATGGTGTGGGGAATGTGTGGCCTCATATTAGCTCATTGAAAGATACTCTTACGGAAACCTCAAGGATAGCACACACCCATAGGCCTTAATGTGTCATAAATATAATTGTAGCTGTCCAAATTACTATCCATGTTGTGCTGAACCGCCAATCCTGTTGCGGCAACTCGGCAACAATGTCTGCAGCAGGGGAAACAAAGGAAATCTGCAAACCAACAGGCTTCACAACAGCCTAACTGTGTACCTAATATCGACAGTCCGCCGCAGATCAAATTATATGTTGTTTCCCCAGTTACTTGAAAAATCCATAAAGGAAAATATTAATCTGTAGCAGATTCAACCTAGAAGATAAGGATAGATGCAGTAAAATTCACCAGTCCCTGTTGGAGAAAAGTTTTATCGAAAAAAATTTTTTGACAGTTCAACAAAGTCACAGAGTTTCCATATGTTCATTGTGCGGTCTGACACTCCTTGATATCTTTGCCAGAATAAATTGAAATTCTCCAAATGTTCCCTTAAATAATTAATTAACGTCCCTAAAGAATCAATCTTGTTCTCATTTAATGAAATATTCCACTTTAAACCCGATCTTATTGATGACCACAATCGTTGATAAAGTTTTAAAACAGAATTTTAATACACATCACAGTATCGAGTGTTTTCAAAATATCAGTATGTGTCGACTTCTCATTAATAAAACTTTAAACTAGTTAATTATTGAAGATCGTCCACACTCCTGATAAAATTCTGCCTGAATCTCTTCAAGAAGTCTGAATTTTAATAAATTTGCAAATTTCACACATAAGTAATATTTACGATGTATGTCGTAACAACAGTGTCAACTGCCTGTTTTAACTTCAAACTCGAAGTTTATTTAATAGTTGATAACCAATTGACATCCAGTTACAAACTTTATCATTCCACCTTCAACATTGAACTCCCTTTCATTAAAAAAAACATATTTTAATAATGATTAGCATGATGTTTCAACGGTTCTTCCAGCCGCCGGCCGTTGACCACGATGCAATAGTGGTTCTCTCTCGTCTGGAGTCCCCACTGGATCATCTTGCTGCCACGCTCGACATGAAAGAACAGAAACAAAATCTTTTTAAATAACAAGTCTCCACTTAACATACTACAAATAAATAAATAAACATATATATATTAACATTTCTTACCTGGCGTCGCTCAAGCAGTAAAGAAACGCGATGTTTCCTGATTAGACTTTTGAAACACCATATATCCCCACCACTAGCTGAGTGACTCCAGGTCTACTAAACCTATTATTTTCTCATATTAATCTTAAAATGTTACTATTAACTTAGACATAATTCATTTACTTTATGATTAATTGTTAGAGTTCATTTTTGTATACACTCATGTTTTTCTTTTTCAAAGTTTATTAACATCTTTTCCTTTATTCCTCTTAAACCTATTAGTATCCCTACCAGCCATTCATAGGAATCATTCATATTACTCCTTTTAAGAATATTTGAAGAAATTATTTCAGACTACACAGTAGTCTCCTTTAGGTAAGTTCCTTGTTAGTTGTTTTAGTACTAAATAGTTAGACTAAAAGTCATTCTAAGTTTTTAAACTCTTAAATTTGTCACCCATTATGGTGGTTACTCTTAAAAACAACATTATTTTATAACAGATTACAGCATTTTATCTTTGTTGTTTAATACAACTAGTTTATCCACTTATATTATACAGATCCGTCCTATCCACCAGAACTCTATTAATTACTCACAGATCAGATTTTCAGTAACTTTTCATGATATTTATTCTTTCATAATATCGTAATCATTGTTTACTACCAAAATACCTTCTGTTGATGAAATTTTACTGTGTTTCCATGTTATTTGTTTCTACCGATTGATGTTTAAGTTTTTGATAATTTATCTTGATTTATAAATATATATTGTGATACGTTTTGGAGAGATCAGGTATCTGATCCTCTATGGATATGAACTCTTTACAGTTTCTTTAATATTTTAAATTAACACAAGTTTACTGGTTTTATCCCAAGAGTTTCAATAATGCATATTATCACACTCCCTATATGAACTTTATAAACTACCATTTGAGACTGCTCTTACTAGTTGTCAGAGTCGAACTTTAATTTCATTAAGTATATACAACGATCTTAACATCATCCTACTTCCAATTGCTCTGATGGGCTTCTTTTTGTTAATGGGAGTTGATTACTGCCCTTTTCCCTAAACAGGCGCCCATGGCCTCAATGATCACCATATTCCAGTTAGGTGTCATTGCAGAGTATATTTACAAGTCATTCCGTGAACAAACCTTAGTCTCAATGACAAAACGATTTCCTCTATTTCCTCTATATATGTTTGCCATTGCAGAGAAGCTTCATAGCAATACCTGGGTACTATGTACCAAGAGAAGGGATTACACTAAAGTGAGGCTAGTAAAACCCATATTTCCTTCTAATTAAAACACCACCAGTATGCAACTTAAAATTATTATCATCACTCTCCTTACACCCTCTGTAATATTATTAACGCTTCATTAAAGTTCACTTGTCATTTAGTTTTTGCATTCTGGACGGTTAACTTTTATTTACTGCTTATTCTTTAATAGATTTTATTTCTTTCTGTTATCCTGAGGTATCCATTCCTTTTCTCTCACTCTCTCTCGTATCTTATTATTTATCCAGAACCTCTTTGCTTGACACTTTTTACCTTCTCGTACCTAGGATAAGATATTCAATCCTCTTAAAATGATGAATCCCTACTAACTTAACCCTTCCTTAGATGAGTTAGAGTGTGTGTGTGTGTGTGTGTGTGTGTGTGTGTGTGTGTGTGTTTCATGTGCTGTATTATACCTCCCCTACAAACAACAATATAAACCCACCCTTATTGCATTCATTTGGGTTAAAAACATAGAAATAATCTTTCCTTACAAGTCAATAAACTTATTTCGATGGAAATATGTCATTATTAAATGCAATTTATAGATAAATAATCTATGTACTGTAAACTTTGATTATTGTAATAGTCTTTCTCTAGATTTCATCCTCAAATTGATTACAGTGGGCATCAAAACTATCTGCTTTATTCTTAGATCATTCGAATAAGATAGAAAATGAGGAAGGTTGTCGTAAAATAACCACTGTCACAGCTTGAACCCTGTGATCACTACATCAACTAAAAAACAGTGAACCTCCTGAGGTTGTTGTTCTCTAATCTCCCGATATATTCTAACTTGTGTCATGTTATAATCTCCCAATATTTTCTAACTTGTGTCATGTTATAAGTCCCCTTCTCTTTATTACTTACGGGGTCGTATAAATGTAATACTTTGCGATGGGGACTATCTATATCCTCCCATGGACCCTGATAAATATGAGAAAATTTCACAATTTGTTTATTGATCTTGGAACTCTTAATATGGGTCTTAACCATAACCTTTTCTCCCTTATTAAACTGGAGTACTTTTGCATCCTGATTATACTGCTGTAGTCTTTTTTTCTGCACTGCCGTAGAGTTTTTTTCCCCATGTTATATTGATTCATATCTACAAGCGGGCTGTTATTTTCAGGCTGTGGTAAAAGATGTAATAATGGTTCTCCTAACACTTCCTTTTTCATTACTTCCAAGGGCACTACACCTGTACTAATATGAGGCAACTCATGTAACAATAATTCAAATTCAGTTAGTATCTCAGGCCACTTTGAACGTTTACGTACGATTTCTCGGATTACCCTCTGCTGGGTTACTTTGCGGATAATATGTTGAAGTTGTAATGTGGAGAATATTAAATTTCTCCATAATTATTCTAAAGATTTTACTTGTAAACTGACCCCCGTTATCTGACAATATTTTCTTCGGAACACCCACTTTTACTGCATAATCTCTCTCAATGCATCTAGTCAGGTTACGTGCATTTGCTGTGCGAAGTGGATATAACTGAACGTATTTTGACCAACAGTCAACCATCACAAAAATATATTTCTGTTTTCCTTTTCCAGCCGGAAGGGGTCCTAGGAGATCCACAGCTACAAGGTCTAGTAACCTATCTGGAATTATAGGGTACATACGATAACATAAGGCTGGTGCTGTTTCTTTCACCTTTTGGCATAACTTGCATACACAGATTATTTTTCTTGTTATTCTTCCCATATTCCTGAAATAATAATGTCTGATCATATGCATCAGACATGTTCTAATACCACAGTGTCCGTAATCTTGGTGTATGTATCCAACAAGTTGTTCAGTTAGGTGAGAGGGTATACAAATCCTCAATCTACCTTGTTCCTTATCACTCCTCCTATACAAGATCTCATTACGAAGTAACCAACAACCTATCTTACTAGATACCAAAGTATGATTTCTTAAAGATTGTATTATTGCTTTTAAGTTCTCATCTAATTCTTGTTCCTCCATTATTTGCTTAACTGACTTTTTAATCCCTTTATTATGGTCCCCTTGTTTAAGGAAATAGATCCTAATTTGTGTGTTGTTGCTTAACCTTTCCGGATACTCTCCAGTTCCTACTGGCAGTCTTGACAAAGCATCAGATACTGTATTCTGTGAACCTTTTATATGTACTACTTCGAAATTAAATTCTTGTAGGGCTAACAGCCACCACATTAGTCGCTGATGTAATAATTTACTTTGCATCAGGAATGTAAGTGCCTGATGATCTGTATATACTATGGTTTTATTTCCTGCTAATAAATATCTAAAAGTCTTGAAACTCCACAGAATGGCTAAGGCTTCCTTTTCTGTTACACTGTAGTTTTGTTCGTGCTCATTAAGTGTGCAACTAGCGAACGCTATACTATGGTGATCCTTTGAATCCTTCCCAAAATCTCATTAACAAACCTCACACGCTATCCCGTAATTTGAGGCATCTATAGTCATTTTAAATTCTTCATTAAAATCTGGGTGGTACAGTAACCCTGAAAATAATAATTTTTTTTATATTGTTAAAAGCTTCCTTCTTTTTATCACTCCAATGCCAGGGTGTCTTTTGTTTAAGCAAAATTGTAATACATGGGTTAATTATACAGTCTCCTGACGTGAACTTTCTAAAAAAATTTACCATTCCTAGAAAGGATTTTAATTGTTTTTTATCTTGCGGATCGGAACATCGCGCTATAGCCTCTACTCTATTCGGGTCAGGTCTAATCCCCTTAGCATGTTATATGACCTAGAAATTTAACCTCTTTGCTACCAAATGTAGATTTAGCTAACTTAAATGTTATTCCCTTTTGTTTAAACTTATCAGATACCTTTTCCAATAATTGTCTGTGTTCTTCCCAATTATCAGAGATTACTAACAGATCGTCCACATATAGTATGATTTTCTGCGCTAACTCATCTCAAAGAGCTAAATCTAACGCCCTCATAAATACCGATACCGATACGTTAAGACCGAATGGTAAAACTTTGAATTGGAATGACCTGCCCTCAAATAAAAATGCAGTATATGGCCTAGAATCTGGATGGAGTTTTACTTGCCAATATCTGTCATCTTCACGGGATTTATTTAAAATATCTAATTGTTCTAAGTAGCTTAAAATACTACTTACTCTTCCCCATTCTCTCAGTCTTAATTTCTCTTTTACATATGTCGGCATGAGACTTATTAACACCTTAATTAGATGTCCTTCATAGATAGGTTCATCTAAAAACTTTACTCTTGTTAAATGCCACTCGAAGTGTGTTTGGAATTATCCCCAACTACGATTGTAAGGGGCCGGATCCAATAATTCTAACATCAACTTTTGTTGCTCCCCTTCTGACCAATATTTTTCCTTAAACTGGTAGACAAAATCCTCCCAATTACAAAAATATTTAGCATTTAATATGCCCCATTCGGCGGCTTCTCCTTCCAGATGTCCTACCACAAAGCTAATTCTTTTCTTACTATCCCACGTTCGAGGTAAAGCATCCTCAAATGTTTTTATAAACACAATGGGATGTACTGAGCCTTCGGTTTTAAAACCAGGAAACCGGTTTGATAACTGACCACTATTTCCAATCCAAATTTCTCCCCACAAATCTTTAGTACAAGGAATAACCATAGGTTCTTTTCCATTTACGTGTGCATTCTCCGTGCTCCCTTCAGAGGTATTGTACTGTACGGGATTTTCGTCTAATATTATTTTATCTTGTGCTTTTGAGCTAGCACCTGAAGTCTCTTCCCGTTGTCCTCGGGGAGGTAAAACGGACAATCCATCGCTAGTTACATCACGGTTAATGTCCACTACAAAATCTAAATTACGATCGGTTCTAATTGTCTCGTTTATTTCCCCACGAAGTCTCTCCAACCCGCATTGTTAGAAAGATTCTCTTTGCCGAGACTCGTTTAATTCTATTTCATTCCTCTCTATTCTTTGCTTAAGAGAAGAGAGTTTTTGTTTTTCCTTTTCTAACTCACTTGTAATCTGAGATAATTTTTCTTCCTGTATATTGTTTATAACAGTTTTAACTTTCTCCAGAGAATCAGTAAATTCATCCCTGGTATCTTTAACAATGTTTTGAATCTCTTCTCTTAAATCATTGTTGTTAGTTTCGAGATCGGTGGAGAGATTTGATTTCAGACTAGCAAAATCTTCCGAAAGCTTATGTATATCTTGTATCAGCTTACCTTTTTCTTCCCTAGACTCACAAATGTGTGTTTGCAATTGAGAAGCTACTTCTGTTATGTGTTCCATAACTTCTTGTATGAAAGTATCGTTATCCTTTCTATCATCATTTATCTGTCCACCGATCTCCACTTTCAAAGCATCTAAGGACTGCGACAATTCGGTTTTCATTCTGTCCATAGACTGAGAAAATTTGGTTTTCGTATCATCTAACTGAACTGAAAGAGCCTGAAGAATACTACTAATTCCTGCCAATTGAGTAGCTACAGATAAATTTTCCTTCTCCAGCTGTGCACACCTTTCGTACACATGCTTCGATTGTTTGGCTATTTCTTTTCTAATTTCTCTGTGTTACTTTCTGGCTTCCCTACGGTCTTGTTCGACCTGCTCCCTTTCATCTGTTATCAATGGTTCACCTTCTTGCGTTTACATTTTATAGCGAAAACCCACAAATACGATGACTCAATGTTATACTGTTGTTCCATGCTCACTTCGGTCCTAACCTTCTACAAATTAATACTCTCACTCACACTTCGCGTTACACTCCCGTAATGAAAAGACTCACCGAGTCTGTCCTGCACTGCTACGACGACGAGCTGCCGGCCTCGTTGTCTACAACCCGCGTCTACTGCAACTGTGTCGCTGTCTCTGACCAGCGACTCTGTAACGGCGTCGCTGACCACTAGCAGCTAGTCTGCACAGGCATCGTCGGCTGCAAACGGCGCTACGGCAATGGGCGTCGACGACCGCTAACTGCTACGCAGGTGTCGGCTGCAAACTGCGTTGTGGCAACGGGCGTCGCCGAGTGCGAGCAGCGACAACTCGAACCTGTACAAACTCTTTACCAAAATTGATGGTGGGGTTTCTTCCTCCCCACCACTGCAGTCGTATCAGCTGTCTTGACCTCAGCCGTTCTGCACTCGGATCACTGCTGCGCTCTATCCAGCTTTGGGTCCTGTCACTTGGGTCGCCACGTCTGCGCTGAACCGCCAATCCTGTCGCAGCAACTCAGCAACGATGTCTGCAGCAGGGGAAAGAAAGGCAATCTGCAAACCAACAGGCTTCACAACAGCCTAACCGTGTACCCAATATCGACGGTCCGCCACAGATTAAATTATACGTTCTTTTCCCAGTTACTTGAAAAATCCATAAAGGAAAACATTAATCTGTAGCAGATTCAACCTAGAAGATAAGGATAGATGCAGTAAAATTCACCAGTCCCTGTTGTAGAAAAGTTTTATCGAAAAAAAATTTTTTGACAGTTCAATAAAGTCACAGAGTTTCTATATGTTCGTTGTGGGGTCTGACACTCCTTGATATCTTTGCCAGAATAAATTGAAATTCTCCAAATTTTTCCTTAAATAATTAATTAATGTCACTAAAGAATCAATCTTGTTCTCATTTAATGAAATATTCCACTTTAAAACCGATCTTCTTGACCACAATCGCCGTAAAGTTTTAAAACAGAATTTTAATACACGTCGCAGTATCAGTTATTTTCAAAATATCAGTATGTGTCGACTTCTCATTAATAAAACTTTAAACTAGTTAATTATTGAAGATCGTCCACACTTCTGATAAAATTTGGCCTGAATCTCTTCAAGAACTCTGAATTTTAATAAATTTGCAACCACGATGCAATAGTAGTTAGCTCTCGTCATCCGCCGCGTCTGGAGTCCCCACTGGATCACCTTGCTGCCACCCATGACATGAAAGAAAAGAAACAAAATCTTTTTAGATAACAAGTCTCCACTTAACATACTACAAATAAATAAATATATATATTAACATTTCTTACCTGGCGTTGCTCAAGCGGTAAAGAAACGTGATGTTTCCTGATTAGACTTTTGAAAGCCCGCATCTCGTGGTCGTGCGGTAGCGTTCTCGCTTCCAACGCCAGGGTTCCTGGGTTCGATTCCCGGCGGGGTCAGGGATTTTCTCTGCCTCGTGATGGCTGGGTGTTGTGTGCTGTCCTTAGGTTAGTTAGGTTTAAGTAGTTCTGGGTTCGATTCCCGGTGGGGTCAGGGATTTTCTCTGCCTCGTGATGGCTGGGTGTTGTGTGCTGTCCTTAGGTTAGTTAGGTTTAAGTAGTTCTAAGTTGTAGGGGACTGATGACCATAGATGTTAAGTCCCATAGTGCTCAAAGCCATTTGAACCATTTTTTAGACTTTTGAAACACCACAATGTGAACCAGAAATGAATGTGCCATCTTGTGTATCCTGTGTCTCCTCCCCCATATTATGTTGCCTGATGCTGGGGCATTATGGCATTGATGAATGTAACTTCATTCTCTCAGTACCACCACACATTCATTGTGATGCTGTACGCAGAACCAGAACTTGTCTGTTAAGACAGTGTTGTAGTGCAGTTCTGTTGTCCAGTGTTTTAGTTGGCTTCAGCACTGTCGGTATGCCTCTGTGCAGCTGTGTCGAGGGAAGCTGCAGCAGTGGTAGCTGTGCTGACATTTTGTGATGCTCCAGGTGTCATAGCACTGTTTGTGTGGATACCTGTCTTGCTGCAAACAAGCCAATTTCCTGATTCAAAGTACACAGTGGACTGTATGATCCTGCACGGCTGAGTGAATGATATGTTTGTCATCTTGGTTGCTAGTTGTGTGGGGCCTCTGACATCCTGTGCAACAATAGAATGTGGTACTCCTGAACCTGTTGATTTCATGTTCACATGAAAATTGCAGGGTCATGGCTGCCATGATCTACGGTATTGTGGAACAACAAACTGAAGTCTCAATAGACTGCAGTCCTCCCACTGTTGAGTTTCTCCTTCTTTGACGATTCATAACCTGATGTTCTCAAACAGCATTCAAATTCAGTTTCTGAATTAGAAATATGATGCATAAGCTTTCCTTATATATATTAATTTTCATGGTGTTGTACTGAAATGCTAATAATTTTTGTATCCCAACTTTTAGTACACTTCATCCCAGTTTGATGTTTGTTTCATGCTACCTTCATGGTATTGCCATTGTAATGGCAAGAAGTGAAGTTAAAATACGTGGCTGAAGCTAAAATTTATTTCTGAAGTTTTTGTCTATAACTTATCAGCAAAATGCTATAAGTAAAATTTTATTACTAAATAGTGCAGAATTGACTTCTTTTACTAGAGGTACATAAAGGATTTTTATGAAATGCTTATGGGCGTCAGTCAATATCGGTATCTGTGAGAGCTTGTGGTAACAGTTGTTGTATCCTCATCTACTAGTAGTACAGACACAAAGATGTTTGATCTGTTGCTGGTTGTAGATATTGGTATGACTAACATATGGCATTTATTGGGGGGTTAGAGCCGACAGCAGCCACACACAACACTGGAGGCCACTGGAGATGCCGACTACATAGGTAAACCTTCTAGCATCAAGTTGTTTATAAATTCTGTCACATTGTACACCAGACAGATCACTCTGCTGTATGAAGCTATTCAGGACACACAATACAAGCCTGTGTATTTGGATTTTGTATTGGATTTATGTTTGGATGTCTAGTATGCTAGTGTTCTATTTAGTCAATGGTTGGCTTGCAACTTCCCCTGTGAAGTTGCTTGCCTCTGTCTTTGGGCAGATACAAACTCTGAACATAACCTATATATTCTTCGGCTCATCCATCTATGTTCAGTGGTTGTGGATTTGAACCTGAGTACGGCTTTGTGAAACTCGTATTGATTGCAGACTTGAACCTGAGCCCACTTGAGGGGCTCTCATTCAAAGCATGAACTGAACATTGTTTGTGTCTTGTGGAATAAAAAAGTGCCACTGAGGATGATATGTGTGCAATGCCCATTGGAATATGCCAGACTGTTTAGAGGCACGATATGGGTGGGGATGGTGTATGCACTCTGTAATTTTCCCTATGTGGCCCATGTGTTAACAGCTAGTACTGTTGCAACTATCGAGGCCCTCGCAAACAGTTTTGTAGAGGAAGTACCCGACAGTTGTATCAGACAAGGCCCGCAGTTTGTGTCATCTGAGTTCAGAAATTTCTCTCAGAATAACACAGTATCCCATCTGACCACCATTCTTTTCCACCCAGCATCAAATTCATAAATGTAGTTGCCGGTCAGAACGTTTAACCTAAGACAGAAAAGAAAACGCTGACATAATTTCTGACAGAAACCTTAATTGGCTTCCTCACAAGCTGTCAGTCCATCTCCATTAACGGTCGCAGTCCAGCAGAACTGCTAGATGGGTACTGACACTGTTCACTACTGGGCCTACTGTGGCTGACCCAGAGAGCTCAGATCCCAAGGTCAACATGTATTACTATGTGTGATCCAATGTATGGGATGAGAAGGTTGGCAGTACTCTGGGCTTGATTGAAAGCATTGTCATAGGTCATAGGTTGAGTCAATTATTCAAAGTTGCAACCAGTCAGAACCAGCTGATCCATTGCCCTAACCACCTGTATGAGTCTCCTGATTTTCCCACAGCACAGATATCATCCGCACCTCCACATATACAGCAGAATGACCTCTGTCCTCTGTCACTTGGTGTCACAACTACAACTCGCATGAGGCAAACCCATCAATGTTAGGTCTCTTCCCACACGATGCTGTTACCTCGCCCCCCCCCCCCCCCCTCACCTCCTCCACAACCACCCCGACCCCCACCCACACCCCCATCCCCTACCTGCACTGGAAAGCCCAATGCTGACCATCCAGAAAACATGTCACCCCTGTTTTTACCCTTAGAGGAGGAAGATGTCACCATCCCTATCTCCTCCCTCAGCCCCTACCAATTTCACCACCCGTGATGTTTGAGCCACTGACTGGATTACCAGCATCCCTAGCACACCCATGATGGTAGAGCCACTGGCTGGGTTACCAGCATCCCAAGCAAACCCGTGACGGTAGAGGCACTGGCTGGGTTACCGATGCACCTAGCAACTAATACTACCTTGCTGTGTACCAGGAATTTTCTCTGTCAGATGAATCACTGCCCAGGGCCATTTCCATGCTGGTTAACGGGGGGGGGGGGGGGGGGGGGGGGAGTTGTGATGTCCTCATGTCCTCATTTGGGACTGATGAAGATGAAGAGATGTTTGCACTCATATCAGTATGACCAACATAGGGCATATCTCTAGGAGGCTGAACCCAACAGATCCTGCTGCAGCTGCTGATGCCAGTTGTATTTGGCAAACCCTATGGCATCAAGCAGCCTATAAAGTCTGTCACAATGTATGCTGGAGCAGATCACTCCACTGTAGGAAACAGTTTCAAACCCATCGTACTAGCCCAGTGTTTATGATCTCTCTCTGTACTTCTCTTTGAATGGCTCATAGTCTGCTGCTAACAGACTTTGATATGCGTATGGAATGGTTGACTTGGAGATTGTGCTGCGTAGTGGTTCTCCCACATCTCCAGGCAGATACAAACTCTGAAGGTATCCTTTATGTTCCTGAGTTAATCCTTTGGTGTTCAGTGGCTGTAGACTTGAACCCAGGCCTTCTTGTGGGGCTCTAGTTTGACCCATGTAACACATAGTTCTTGTTTTTATCTTGTGGTATACAAAACCCATGTGAATAAATCAGAGTGCAAAGAACGGGACTAGACTGACTAGAAGATGTGACAAGTATTTCTCACACTAGTTTTACCACTCCATTTACACTGATATTTTCAGTTATTACTTTCTTTTGTCACAATGGAAGAATCTAGGGTATTTGACATTTTTGTCTTTATCAATCAGCTTTTGTCTCTGCCTACATGTGTGCACATTGGAGATAGACATGACAGATGAAATGGGAGAACCAGATTCCATGGTTCAAGTTATCAGTGCTAGTGTTACCTTCATTTTGCTGCACGGAAGTTCTTTATGACATGTATACTACCTGGTGGTTAGTTTCATGTTCCACAGATCATTTGTACAGTTAATTTACACTCACATTACTCATTCGTATGCAAATATGGCTACTTGCTGACCAGTTACAAGTTCATGTCCATTATAATTATCCGGGCTGTTATGCCGTGGTCGGTTGATGAATTCTGTGGTGATTCCCAACATTTCGTCTCCGACTGCGGGAGACATCTTCAAGGGGGTCCGTAGCTCGATGGAAGGTCCAACACAAACACTGGCTCGCTACTGACTCAACGTTGGGAATCACCACAGAATTCATCAACCGACCACGGCATAACAGCCCGGATAATTATAATGGACATGATATTTCCGGCTGTGAAAGTCTACATTTTAGTAGTTACAAGTTCAATTTTAAAAAAATATAAATGTGAATTAGTAATTGTTGCCCGTCAACCTTTACACATTTCAAACCTAGAAATTATTCTATGGAATGGGTGTGTCAAGGAGAAACTTTCAAATTTAATGTAACTGTCTGTCAGGCATTTTACTTCATTGGGTAAGGGATGAAACATTTTGGCGGCAACATTGTGCACCCCTGTTTTGTGCTAAAGACGACCTTAATGTGGAGTAATGAATGTAATTTTTTTCTTCTCGTATTGTAATTAGGTACACTGTTGTTCCATTTGAACTGTAGTACATTATTTACCACAAACATCATGAGGGCATAAGCATACTGTGAAGGAATAGTAAAAATGCCTAACTCCTTCAACATATACCTATAAAAAGATCATGGGTGATAATCTTATAGCATCCTTACAGCATATTTTTGAGCAATAAAAACCTTTTCTTAAAAATAAGGCCCCAGAACATCATTTAATACAGCATTATTGAGTGAAAAGTATGCAGAGTATGCCAACCTACTGATTTCTCTCCCCATAAGATTTGCAATAATTCACAGTGCAAATGTGGCTGAACTAAATTGTGTTAGCAGTTCTAAAATGTGGTTTTTCCAGTTTAAATTCTTATCAGTATTAACACCTAAATATTTTGAAGTTTCCACACTAGTTATTATTTCCGCACCATCTGTTACACTTATCATTGTTTAGTACTTCTAGATGTGCTGAACTGAATATGTTGTGTCTTTTTGAAATTGAGTGTGGCACTGCTTCTCTCTGTGTGAAGAATCACTTAAAACTGCCACATGAGGTACTGTGGACTAGAAAATAATACACATTTCTGCAAACTACATTTTCTATTCAGTGCCACTTATGAAGTGCTATCCAAAATTTTTGGGACTGGTGCTGCTATCTGTTGAAAACTTTACCTTTGGCCTAATGGTCACCATCACCCTCGAAGTAGTTCCCATCCACACGTACACACTGGTCCCAGCGCTTCTGCCACTGGTCAAACGTTTTCTGGCAGTCCTGTTATTTGACGGTGTTTATCACTGCCAGTGATGCTTCTCGAATCCTCTCTAGAGTGTCGAACCGACGGCCTTTCAACTTGAGTTTCAGTTCTGGGAATAGTGCGAAGTTGCGAGGTGCCAAATCTGGCGAGTACGGTGGGTGGGGTACAACCGCTGTGTTGTTTTTTGCCAAAAAGGCCCCGGTGAGCAAGGTGGTGTTACAGGGTGCGTTGTCGTGATGCGGCAGCCAGTTCCCTTGATGCCAAAGTTCGAGCCGTCGTCGCTGTGTGTGTTCAGAGCCACCGCAAAATGTCACAGTGGTACACGGAATTCACTGTTTGGTTGGGTGGCGAATTCTTTGTGCACAATTCCCTCGGTATCAAAGAAAACAATGATCGTGCTCTTTACTTTGCTCTTCACCTGTTTTGCTTTTTTGAGTGTTGGAGAGCCCGGGCTCTTCCACTGGGATGATTGTTGCTTTATCTCTGGGTAATAACCGTAAATCCAGCTCTCGTCATCTGTGATAACCCATGACAAGAAGGTCGCATCATCAGATGCGGTGTGTTGAAGGTCCGTGCTCACTTCAACACGCTGCACCTTCTGATCGGCAGTTGAGATCCTTGGCACAAAATTTGCGGCGACATGATGTGTGCCAAATTCATCAGTCTACATTCGTTGACATGTCCCATAACCGATACCCACATCATCTGCAAGGTCTTGAAGGTTTGACGTCGATCTGCATGAACCGATTGTTGCAGTTTGGCAGCAATGTCTGGCATTGTGCTGCTAACGGGCCTTCCAGTGTGAGCGTCATCTTCGATGTCTGTACGGCCGGCCCTGAACAGAGCGTGCCACTTGACACACACACGTACGGCTCGTGCTCTGTCCGCCAAACACTTGCAAGGGTCTCAGTAGCACTTTTCCCAAGATTCGCACAGAATTTGATACACGTGTGCTGTTCTGTTCGCGGATCCATTGTAAAATCACCACACACCAAACACACAGTATTACAGAAATCACTGTGGACACACAACACATCCTCCCAGATGAATGCCACTCTGCACACTGACTCATCAGATATGCAGCTCTCGCCAGCAAGTGGTGCAAAGATTTACTACTCCTACTTTCCAGATGGCAGCACCAGTCCCGAAAAGTTTGGATTCCACCTTGTATACTTACCTGTTAATTTTGAACATATGAATAATGTATGAAGGCTTCTAATGTGTAGATATATCTTATTATGCTGGACACATGTCCTGACTCCATGGGGCCTGAGCCCCCTCAAAAATTCGTTTTTGGGGGGGTGGGGGGGGGGGGAGGGAAGTGGAGCCCCCCCCAATAATTTAAGAAAATTATTAGCTATATTATGCTGTGTAAAATCGCAAAATTATGTTGGAATTTTTTATTTTCCTTGGTTGACGATAGTTACCTTTTAAAATACATTCAGTAATGAGTTAAAACAAATAATTATTACGGTAGTAAGCAGGTTAACTGAAAGCAAGTGGTGTGAATCATGATAGTTTTACAGTGCTGTGGCCACACTTAAAATTTGTCCCAGTGGACGAACCTTCAGGTAAAGTCTGGCACTGGCATGTCAGCACTGCAGCTGCGGTGACATCAAAAGGACTGGAGCAGAAGCCCCTGGAACCCTCTGCCTCGCGTCGCCTTGACGCTTCGAGACATTATGACACTGCGGCTATATAAAGCCCACCCTGCTGTCGCAGTCATTCAGTGTGGATAGTTTCGTTCAATGCATGCTACAGATCTGTTTAGTATTCCGACTTTAGTGTCTAGTTGACTATTTTACAAGACTATATTTTATACATTTACTTCAGACTCCTATTGTATTGTGAATTAAGTTTACAATGGATAAATTTGTTACCAAAAAAGGCGTGCTTGGAAGTTGATGATACTGCAAGTCAACCTCCAACAATTATTGTGTCGTCAGTTGCTTCATTGTCTTGAGGCAAGAACCGTTCACAGCCGAAACCTGGACAGTTCAGTAAGGGAAGATCGTTTCAGAAGTCTTGGTGTCTTGTTTGATCAAATATACATGGATAGCGTATGAAGCATCTACCGAAAAAGTTTTTTCAAGACCTGCAAAGAGGCAGATGATAAAAATTTATTACAATGTTCTTCAAAAAAAGAAGATGCATTTACTTCCGTAGGGTTCTCTAACTGGAAAAAGGTTTTGGAAAAATTCTGTCTTCATGAAAATACATTTACGCGTAAAGAAGGTGTTCTTAAACTAAATTGTATCACTAACTGAAGTGTGGCCTCCCAATTGAATGAACAGTTAGATAGTGATATGAAGAAAGGCTGTTTAGCTCTTGAGACAATTTTTACTACCGTGCAATTTGTATGCCGAAAAGGACTAGCAATTAGAGGGCATGAAGATGTAAACTCAAATATTTTTCAATAGTTGGAACTCCAAAAGAATGGCATACCTGAGTTTAAAGATTGGTTAGGGTGTTCAGTGTATAAGTGGACGTCCCACAATATTCAAAATGAGATCATTGATCTACTAGGAAAGTCTGTGTTGAGAAAGGTATTGGCTGCAATCAAGAAGACTGAACATTTTTCTATTACGGTTGATGAAATAAGTGATTCTTCAATTCACAAACAAGTGTCATTTTGTATTCGTACTGTCGATGATTCCTTAATCATCAACGAAGACTTTATTGGCTTATACGAGACCCCCAAAACTGAATCACAAACTCTGTTTAGTATTTTAAAAGACATTTTTGCTCCTCTTGATTTGTCAGTGGATAACTTAAGAGGACAGTGCTAGGGTGGTGTCTCGAATATGAGAGGTAAATTCAAAGGACTAAAAAAAGTTAGTTTTGGATATACAACCAAAAACACATTATGTGTACTGCACTGCACACAGTTTATACTTGGCAGTTGTAGACAGTCTCCACCATCTTACATCAATGATGGATATTATGGCTTTAGTCAAGGACTTAATAAACAACAAAGGGATGGGACTTTTCAGAAGCATATGCTGTGAGAGTGCAAATGACCAAGCTGGTCTACGACCCCTTTGCCCGACTCGATGGACTATGCGAGCTTCCAGTATCTTGAGAATATTGGAAAACTGTGAAGGACTTCTAGAGTCTTTTGAAACATTTTCTGCAGAGGACAAAACAGAGGCAGGTTACAAACTTGCAATGTTGTAATTCAAGACTTATTTCTTGTTACGTCTTTATTGCCAAGCAGTGAACACAGTAGAGGGTGTCAATGAAAAAATTCAATGCCCCCATCTAAGTGTTGCTGATCTGGAAAAAATATATGAGGGCTTGATTTGTATATTGAATGGAAGGCGTGATAGTTTTGAACACTTTTGGGAATTGTGTTAAAAAGAAAAACCTTCACGAGTTGATGATCCTTCGCTTCCACGGAATCGAAGTATACCAAAGTAGTATGAAAACAACGAAGCCAGCTCACCGCACACTTTCATAGCCCCAAAGGAATACTACAAAGCTATTTACATTGAAGTTTCTGAAACGGTGCAATCTTGCATTACTGAGCAGTTTGCTTCAACTGGACTCACACGGGTCATTGCAGTTGAACAAGAGTGCTTGCTTTTAGTAAACAGAGGTGAAACAAATTTGGAAAAATCAAAGAGTTTTTCAGAAATGACCTAGACATTGAGAGACTGCGCTAACACTTGAATATGTTAGCTTATATCACTAATAAAAAAACAACTGGTCTTAAAAACCATTCGTGATGTAAGAAAGTACATTACACAAGAGCCTGCAGTTGGAGAAATGTTATGTGAAGTAGTGAAGTGCATTAAGCTTCTCCAAATAGTTCCAATCACTACAGCAACATCAGAACAGTCATTTAGTGCCCTTGTATGTCTGAAGTTATATCTCCTAACAACAATGGGACAGAAGCTATTCAACAACTTGGCTGTTCTTCATGCCTACCAAGATGTTTTGGGTGAATTGGATATCCGACCAGTCATCAATGACTTCATATTCAGTAATCCAGTCAGGCGGTTGACATTTACACCTTTCTAAAGACACTCTAGCACTAATAATGGCATTTAGAGCAATATTAAAAATCTTTATTTTATGAAGAATTAAATACATATATAATGAAATTTTCAGTTTAAAAATATTAGTACTAGTTTAGTACTGTGTTACTATATTACTATAGTACTGTATTAGTTATTTTCAAATACTTAAATATTTTTAGGGTGTAAGACCCAATTAAAACCCACTATTTACATACTTTTGACTGAAAGTATTAGGCATACTGTATTAACTTTATTAACTGTATTAAGCATTAACTTTGAGATATTGTTTTTATTTAATGAACCCTTAACCTTATTCAAAGTAAGATTAAATTTGCTTTTTCACTTATTAATCAATGTGCTATTACTGTGCGACAGCAATATTTTTTTATGTTTTATTCTTTTAATGATAGTTTAGGATTTATTTAAATATAATTTCAGTCTTTTCGGAGCTATATATTAACTGCTCTGTAATAGTCTATGAGCATGATTATTACTGTAAATTAAATTAGCTTTTTAAGAAAAGCCAAAAAATGTCATGCTTGTCGAGTTTCCCGGAGTGTAGAGTTATCGAGAGTCCAGTTTTCGGGGTTGTAATGTTGATCATATGACTCCAAAATGCTTAAAAAACTTTAAAACTCACTATTTTTCATGTAAAATTTAGAAAATTTCCCAGGGCAAGAGCCCCAGTATGGGCCTCCCCAATATTTTTTATAAGTCGGCGCCCCTGATGCTGGAGACACTGAAGGTGGTTTGGTGAAGCTACACTAGGAGTATACGCAATAAGCAGAAGTTGGTATGATCCAATTTTTTATGGTTCAGTTTTGTTTGATTACAGATGTACACACAGAATGAGGTCTCATTTGCTGTACTGATGTTAATGACATAGTGGTGCAGTGATACTTCACTTTTAATGGTCCAAAATTGCTAATAGCAACTTGTAATTGATTCAAGTTTGAGTAAAACATTTCAAAAAAAAAGTTTCATTCAAAATTCACTTCCTACTTCATTGAGTGTTATGCTGCACTGAACTGTTATTCTAAGAATTGACTAATTTTATGTGAAAATGCTCTAATTGCAAGTATCTTGATAGAAAGGACTGGGTTTAGTGCCTAGACTGCAAGTACACAGTCATTTACAATGAATAACAGGAGTAATAATCAGTCCAAATAATGCCATCCTGTAGGTGAAACTTTTTCACTAGTATACTTTCATGAACATTTGTGGACTACCTTATATATAGACCTGACTTCATTTCAGATTGTGAACATCTTCAGGTGGATCTCCACAGCTTGAATGTGCTTTTGGGAAGAAAACACAATTTACATTTGATTCAGCTATTCTACTGAGAGTATTTTTTGCAGTTTGAACAGGTAATAGTTGCTGAAATACAGCACAAAAAGCATTATTTAAGAAAAGAAATCTTCCAAAGGTAGATAGGTAGGTAGGTAGATAGATAGATAGATAGATAGATAGATAGATAGATAGATAGATAGATAGATAAAGAACAGTTGGGGAAAGTTTTTTGCATATGTTTATTGCAGTCATACCTAGTTTGTGGGGTGGTACCTGTTTTGGAGCATTTGTTTGTAATCAGTCATTGGTAGACCATGGGTAACATATTTGTTTTATTCTGAGAGGACACCATCATTTTTATTTAGATGCTATCAATACATGTTAATAGCTTCTGTTATGGGTACATGGTAAGTGCAGACTTCCACCAGCGAAACGACAGACTAGAAGTAATACTAAATCTAGTTTTGTGTGGACATCCACTGCAAGAGTAAGTAGTGGCTGAGTAACAAGTCCTTAACATGATTGACACTGAAGTAGTTCAGTGAGTTTGATTGCATTATGTTATTTCAAGACTGACTCATGGTTTAATTAAAATGTAATTAAAACAATCATTAATTGAACTTTTCATTTCCTATTGCATATTAGTGACTAAAGTATGACAGTAAAATAAATCTGAAATTATTGCAGGATGTGATTTATGAAACCGAAGAAAATGAAACAGGCAGGTATATTATGTATCCATAGTTGTATGTTGGTAAGAAATATTACCAGAGCAGATGCATTTCAGGCTAATGTCTTCAATCAGTTAGGACTCCACAAACTTAATCCTGGATCCATTTTCATCATAACTTCTACATAATTTTTCTAGAGTTCATCCTCACTGGCTTTTGCACAGCTTTAATTGGTTTAAATAAAGGCTTATGTGGGATAGAACTGGCATCATTAGCAGTCAGGCAAAGGTTACAGCATTTGTGGTGTCCTCAAAATTATAAATATTGTTTTCAGAATTTTCTCACAGAGCTCAACATGTATTGAGAAGAGGTGTGCATATTAACATACTAAGAGGGAGATGAAAGTTCAATTTGCAGACTATTTTGTGTGTGTGTGTGTGTGTGTGTGTGTGTGTGTGTGTGTGTGTGTGTGTGTGTGTCTTTCTACTGCAGAAAGAGGACTTTTTGTCCAAAAGATTTAATATTTTAGCAGGATTTTTTCATTGTGCCTGTCTGCAACCCAACACCTCTTCTCTGTGTTGAGTAGCAATCTATCGTTTCCATATTGTTGTTATTGCATTCTCTACTTTCTGTTGTTTAAAAATAAAAATAATATTTTCAAAAGATATACCGAAATGGGAAGTCCAAAAATTTTAAATTTTGCATAGTATACAGGCAACATAAATACTCCCATCTGTTCATGTCGAAAGTGTGAATGGAACTGTTATTTTGGTCTAGATTAGCTGTGAGCAGAATACCAGTAAAATTGTCAAAATACTATCTGTTTTGTAGTTCAGTTTGTCGGTAAGTGCATGTGGTTGATTTTTAAAATTATTAAAGTTATTAATTCTTCTAGAATATTCATTTTCTTTCCTTTCTTTGCATGATGAAGGATTTGGAGTTTATGATAAATATTTTGGAATGTCTTTGTGTGTTTTATATCAAATGCATCATGGATGCATTTTGATTATTTTTGTTACATTTTGCATGTTCTTTCAATCAAATCCAAAAACTGTGATGTGGTATGCATGGAGCAGACTTCAAGGGAATCAAAAGTTTGTCATTTTCAAAATCAAAACCCAAATAGCAATTCAGTTCATAGTTTCCACTCTAACAGATAAGAGTATTTACATTGTTTGTGTAATAATATTTACATTGTTTGTCTAATAAGTGGAGTTTAAAATTTTTGAGCTTTTCCTAGTAGTTAAATTTTTATAAACCAAAATTAATGGAAAAACAAAATGAAAAAAATTTGCTACCATTTTTATAGATATGGTAACTTTTTTAGGTAACTATCCTTCAGTTAACTCTCTTGCACACCATTGTGTTTCCATTTCATAGTAGTAATATATTGTGCCTTTCTGTTCAGATAATCACTAAATAATGGCTGAAAAATCTGAAACGCATTGTGGAATGACTGAAGAGTTTAAATAAATAGCAGCCTGAGTGAGCGAAAAAAAAATGTTGCATTCATTCAAACTATGTTAATTTTGAATTCACAGTTTTCATGGTTGCTGGGGGACTGGGGACAGGCCCCATGAATATGTGACATGAAAAGCATAACTGTGAAATTCATGGAGCAATTTCAACCAGTCTTGGTACACATTTGAAATGTGAAAAAAATCACATGCAAAACAACTGCTTTTAGAATCAAAAAGAGACATGTGGTTTATGAAAAGCTAGTGCATCTCATGGGTTCAAGGAACTTGCCTTGGAAAAGCTATAGAAAATTTTTTGTTGAGTGTAATAAAATGTCATTAATATAGTTTTGCAGCACAGTTTCATCAATTTCAGAGTTTTCTTGTAGTCAACAATTTTTCAAAGAATTTGAAGTTTTCGTAAGTTTAGATGATTCATGTTCCTAATCATTACTTGAGAATTTACTGTGAAGTACTGTATAATGGTGGTAATATAGAGTATTCACTTTATTTTGTTTTCATTGGGCATGCTGTTAACACAGAGGGAACCTTCCATATACTTAGCATTTGCGGGAGTATTTTTTGTGCATTGCCATGCATGTTATGATGTGGCACTGAGAGATTCGTGCTGTAATTACGTTATAAGCTTTTAAATTTATACAATGTTCTTCTCTTTTAGTTGTATGTAGATATTCAGTGAGTGTTTTCATGTAGCATGCATGTGAAGTGTTTATTCTGTTGAAAATGTTCCAAAGTACAATTCTCTTTTAAGACTGAAGATGATTTTATGTTTGTCTAGGAAACTGTTGAAATGTTAAGTTGCTCTCTTTGAAAAGAACTTTCCACATCATTGCACCTTAAAAATTGGATTACTACTCTCAAATCCAACAAAAATGCCATAAAACAGGCAAACTGCTAAAAGTAAAGGAAGTAAAAGCAGGGAAAGAGAAACCTAGAATTTCATACACGAGGGGGCCCTACTGAACTCAATATAAACTTTCCTCCTCTGATGAAATGAGGCAGAGTAAGCAAAGCCAGTTGCAGCAGTGAAATGTTCATATCTGAAGGAATTTTTGTGTAACCATGTTTCATCCAGCCAAAAACAGATAGAAAACAAAAATATGAACTAGTGTTGTTTTTCTATGCTAACTTTCTCACAATTTTTCATCCATTATCATCATATATACTCTCTCTCTCTCTCTCTCTCTCTCTCTCTCTCTCTCTCTCTCTCTCTCACTCTCTCACTCACACACACACACACACACACACACACACACACACACACACACAACAACAACATCGTACCTCTAATTACTTCTCATGTGGTTTTTTTTTCTGTCTACTATCTCTCTTTTTTTTTTTTTTTCTGTGAGTATCATGTACCTAACACACCTCTTGTTGTGTCATCAGTTCCTTGTGCTGTCAATTACTAATCCTGTTTTAGTGTTCATTCCATAAGATTTCCTTTTGTCATCTTCTCTGTATTGTTTAACACTCCACTTACTACATGTTTGTGATAAATTACCATCAGTTATATTAATGGGACTTCCCCCTTTCCTCTTCTCTGCTAACCTTTTCTCCATTATTTCCACAGAAGGAATCTGCATTCAAAAGACTAGAGGTAAGACTGTTTTTGTCAGATTTACCACATTTTTTCATTGTTTGAGTGTGCAACCATTGTAGTTCTCAATATTTATACTGTAATGTTACAAAATGGGTGTAAAACTTCAAACCTTATATTTCATTTATATTCATAAAACCATATCTTGTCCCATCATTGACGTCTCTAGACATAGATAATGTAACATTAGGTGGGGAAGTTAACTTGTTATTTTTTTTATGATTTCTAATGACAACTGTTGCACTAGAGTAATTCCATTTTTGTTTTCCATAGCTTTCAGCAGAAAATGTGGAGCAAGTATTTTTTGGAGTCTTACGCAAAAGACAGCTTACCATTAGGTTGAGGGAACCACCTCATGAAGTGAGAATAACTAATAATGTGATTTTTATTCAAAGCTTTGGAAATCTTGTGAAGTTTCTAAGCAAACCAGTAGGTCCATCAGAAACTGTAAAAGAGTCAAGCAGTCAGAAACAGTTGGAAGATTTCAAAAATAAGAAACAGTTGGAAGATTTCAAAAATATGCCTCAGAACCTGAAAGTGCTTAAGGTATGTATTGTATTATTGGAGTAAAATGTTTGTTTCAAATGTTTTTGTAGTGTGTTAGAGGAGGACCACTGTGTCATTAATTGAATACATAGGTGTCAAACCTGGGATTCAAGGGACCTTTATCATATACATTTGAAATAATGGTAATTATTACTTTCTGGTATTACGGTATTCAATATTCTCAAAAAAAAAAAAAAAAAAAAAAAAAAAAAATTATGTGCAATTTAATGAAGTGTGATTGTTCAGAGGATGTAGTAAGTACTACACCTTAAATATAGATTAACTCAGCTAAGGAATTTAGTTATTCATGTTTCCTTTTCAGCTCCACCACATTGAAATGGATTATCTTCCAGATGAAATTGCAGGACTTCAGCAACTTACTCACCTTGAAGTTGTAAACAGCAACCTGGTTGAAATTCCAGCATTTGTTGGCACTCTCCCCTTGACTGTGTTAAACCTCTCACGCAACAGATTAGGTATTAAAAGTAATTGGGACTTCCTTGCAAGCCCTCTTCTGAAAGAGAACTTAAGACTACTTGATTTACAGAACAATATGGTACGTTCTCGAAATGATTATTAATCCTCTTGTTATACCTGTTATACTGATTCTATGATTTCGCATTATTTACATACTTTAGTTTTGTAATCAATCTTCAGCTCACCATTTGGTACTAATATAAGGAATATGCATTACTGTTAACTGGAACTAGTAGCTACTAATTTTTTAAGCCAACAGTGATAATATTAGTTACTTCATTCATACTTGTCATGTAAGTTCTACATCATTGGGGTATTTTCCTTAGAACGTGATTTAGATGTTGGATTTCTGTGCTGCAGTAAAGTGACTGAGGAAAGCAAGATTGTCACACTCTGCTGCATAGCAGGTGTTAGGAACTGAGAAACAAGGCATGATAGCATTAATTCCTATTAATTCACCTTGAAGTATTAGCTTGACAATCCTCCATCTAAATATGCAATCAATAAAAAATAAAGTACAACTATTAGAAGTTGAGCTCCAATATTTGAATTGCACAGTAGTTAGTGTTACTAAGCACTGATGTAGAGACAGAAATCCAACAGATAGTGTTATCATCATATGGAAGGGCAAACTCTTACTGCAGGAATGCTTCAAGGAGTGGAGGATCATGCATTTGTATCAGAAAAGGAACACAGTTCAAATCCAGACATGACCTCAGTACAGCAAGTGAAAACAAACACTTTGAAATATCAGCTATTGAATTAACAGGGCTTGATATCACCAAGAAATTAATCATTTTATGTGTGTATAGATCTCGCAGTGGTAGTGCGGACACTTTTTTCAATAAATTAACAGAAGTTTTAGATAAATTCTCAAGTACAAATGTCAACGTAATCGTGTGTGGGACATTAACATCAACACTAATACCATAAATGAATCCACCAGCACCCTTATAAATATCCTTCAAAGTTTTGGCATGTCCCCATTGGTCAGTAGTGCAACAAGGGTTACTACAATGACTGCATCAGTAATTGACCATGTGGCCACAAATATGGACAGGGAAAAATGTGATGTTGCTGTAAAAGATCCCGGACTATCAGACCATCTCTATCAAATAACAAAAAACTCACTTTACTCTTTTTGCTGATGACACCTCTATCCTCAACAAAACTCCCAACCTCAATCTTGAGGAATCGGCCAATATTTTCTTTAGTGAAGTATGTAATTGGTTTCTAAATAATGGGTTATCACTAAATGTTAATAAGACCCAGTTCGTGCACTTCCAAGTAAGGAAAAAAGTTGATGATCAATTAAGTATTACATTGAATGGTAGTGAGTTACTAAAAGTTGAGTCAACCAAGTTTCTGGGTGTATACATTGACAACAGTCTAAAATGGTCTGAACATATTTTGCACCTCCACAAAAAACTCAGCTCAGCAACATTCGCTGTTCGTATTATTTCCACTGTATGTGACCGAGACACCACAAAAGGTGCTTATTTTAGTTATTTCCATGCATTATTGCTGTATGGCATAGTTTCATGGGGTAATCAGCCACTATCCAAAAAAATATTCATTGCCCAAAAGAGAGTTATTAGGATAATGAGCGGAGTCCAGCCTAGACATTCTTGTAGGAACCTTTTCAGAAAATTAGGGATACTGACAGCTGCATGCCAATATATCTACTCCCTGTTATGTTTCATTGGTAAAAACGGACAATCGTACAAAACCAATGATTCATACCATACCCACAATACCAGGAGGAAGATGGACCTCCATTATGGATCAAAAAACCTTACTATTGTACAAAAAGGAGTCCATTACATGAGCTGCAAGGTGTTCAATGCTCTCCCACCATCACTGAAATTACTTATCCAAGAGCTTCCCAAATTTAAACAGCTCAAACAGTATTTATTAGATAATTCCTTCTATTCGGTAGAAGAATATTTCAGTAGAGTTAACTGTAATTGATTTTTTTCATTTACTAATTTGATGTGCTATTGTGCATTACGATACTCACAATCACTGATAACATTACTGTGTCTTTCATTTAGCTATTAAGATCTACCATATTTTTTAATGTAATTTTTTCTATACCTATTAATGTGTATTTTGTCTTACACCAGATACCCTCTTGCATGAGGTACTTTTATGTATTCCTTTTGTATTATTTGTAATAATTCTGACACATCCTACATCCATGTGAATGCCTCACAGTATTGGATTTATGGGATATAAGTAAATAAATAAATAAATAAATAAAGTATCGAATCATTCCCTAAATTACAAGCCTACATATGAAATCTATCAGAAATCAAAATAAAAGATTTTTCAAAGGAGCTAGCAAAATAAAGCTGGGATGAAATGTATAGGGAAACCAATGTGAATAAGAAAGTTTCTAAGTTCTCCACATTATTTAAATTGAAATTTGAAAAGGCATTTCCAAAAATATGCGTGTCTGTATCAACATCTCACAAAAGCAGATGGATAACAGCAGGTATTAAAAAGTCCTCCCAAACACTTAGGTATTTTAAGTTCCTTGAAAAAGAGTCACAGTGATCCAGAATTCCTAAATTTCTATTATAGATACAAAAAGATTTATAGAAGGTGCTGGTTGCTGCAAAAAAGTCATTTAATGACAAAATAATATATAATACAAACAATAAAAACAAAGCAGTCTGGGATGTTATAAAAAAGGAAAAGGGGAGAGGCAAACAAATCCAGAATAACATACTGCTAAGGGAGGAGGATAAGGTAATAAATAATCCACAACACTATGCAGACTACATGAATGAGCATTTTTCAAGTACTGCAGAGAAGTTACAGCAATAATTCCCCAAAACAAATAATATAACACCTGTAAATAATGTTGCACTAAATGCAATGATGTTACTTCCAACCACAGAGAATAAAGTCAATAAAACAGTTCAAAAACTAAAACTAAAAAGTCAGTAGGCTTAGATGAAGTACCACTGTGTGTACTGAAACAATGCATAGAGATTATACAAGGCCCCTTAAATGAATCCTTCACATCAGGGACATTTCCAGAGCAGTTAAAACAGGCAAGAGTTGTACCTTTGCTTAAGAAAGGTAATGCAGAAGACATAGAAAATTGACTGCCCATTTCCCTGCTGTCACCATTCTCAAAAATAATAGAAGCAAAGATTAATGAATTACCTGAATAAATACAATCTTTTAAGCAAATCACAGTTTGGTTTCTGAAGTGGCAAAAATGCGGAGTTGGCCGTAGTAGAATGCACAAAGGTTGTACTTGATGCTCTTGACTAAGATGAATGTGTCACAGGCATATTTTTGGATCTTTCTAAGACCTTTGATACAGTTGACCACAAGATTCTATTAAATAAATTAGAAGCATTAGGAATAAGAGGGGTAGCTAATGACTGGTTTCGATCATACCTAGCAGGTAGAGTACAAAGAGTAGAGATAATACATACTTCAAATAGATCCAAACATTTAGTAAAACACTTATCAGAAATAAAATACATTAATATAGGGGTTCTGCAAGTTAACATATTAGGGCCAATACTATTCCTGATATGCGTCAATGACGTTGCCAGTAGTGTTACTTATGGTGAAAAAATTCTCATCACTGATGACAGCAATATTACAGTCACTGAGAAAACAAAAGGACTCCTTGCAGAGAAAACAATGAAGCCCTCAAGGATATTCATGATTCGTCAATAAGCAATAAAGTGACATTGAACATAAAGAAAACTAAGGCCATGAATTTCAGTTTGAAGAGGAAAAATTATGATGTTCAGTTAAATGTAGATGGCACTTCGATAGACTGTGTAACAAACGCAAAATTTCTAGGAATGACTATTGATTCTCAGTTGAAGTGGTGTGAACACACAGAGGTACTTGCAAACAGAATGTCATCAGCATGTTATGCTTTTAGTCTCATATCATCAGTATGTAACATGCAGTGTCTTTTAGGTACATACTGTTCATATGTACATTCAATTCTTAGCTATGGCATTCTTTTTTGGGAACAAATGCACAAAATATGTACACAAGTTTCAGACTCCAGAAAAGAGCCATAAGAATCATAATCAAAAATGGTAGTCGAGCTCATTGTAAAGATCTGTTCAAAACACTGGGGATTTTAACTGCTCCTTGTGAATAAATTTATCAGTCAGTTGTACGCATCTAAAATAACATTGGTAATTACTGCACAAACAGCTCTGTCCATGACTATGCAACAAGAGCTAGTCTCAACTTACATTTCCCAAGAAAAAATAAACATAAAGCTCAAAACAGCTTTTTGTACCAAGGAATAAAACTGTACAACAAAATTACCAAAAGAGATAAAAGAAACTGCAAAAATACAATTATTTAAAAAGGCAGCTAAAAAGTACCTGTTATGCAGTACATTTTATACATTGAAGGATTACTTAGATAAAACAAGGTAGGAGTTTGGTAAAAAAAATGTTATACAAATAAATAATAATGATAATGATAATGATAATGATTATAAAACATCCAACATTCCACATAACACCTTCAAACTATGTTTTTTTTCCTTTTATAGAAAACCTTACCCCCAAGCTATTCATTGCACAACACTAACACTTCTTCCTCTTTCTGAGCTCAACACCTCACTCATTATAAAGGGATGCTGCCTCAGTTTTTCAGGATAGCAAATGGGAAGTTGTGGCACAGAAAATGGCCCAGAGATGACCTGTGTGTGTGTGTGTGTGTGTGTGTGTGTGTGTGTGTGTGTGTGTGTGTGTGTGTGTGTGTGTGTGTGTGGGGTGAGTGAAGTGTTTTGAAACAATGTATGTATGGTGTGTGCAGTGACTGGTAGTGAGATATGAGTGAACAGTGTGGCATTACATTATTAATAAGTTATTTGTAAAGAAAAATTATATACCAGGAGTAAATCTAATGATTGTCTTTAACTAGAAGCTTATTTTAAATTGGTCTAAACTTGTAAATGGCCTATATTCTTGTAAAAAGAGGTCTACAGATGAATAAAGCTGCTGCTGCTGCTGCTACTACTACTATATTAAAAAAGGAAACAATGAGAGCATACCACAAAATGTTTCACTTACCACTGCAGAAGAATTTTTAAATAGTATAAAATGGGGTGTCAAGCAGATAACCACTTGAAAATGACCCTGTCGGCTGAAAGCCATTGTTAAAAAATAAAAGTGTAACTGCTACTCTAATTTGTTTCCAATTGATGAGTAGTTCATTCTTATGAATGACCACCACAAAACTATTAATCAAAAGCAATTTTGACCATCACATTAGCGAATCATTCTACTAAACACTGCAAGATTAACTTTAGTGACTGCTCCACAACCCTTGCACTCTGTATTTTTACCTAAGCTTCATGAATTGTACAGATTAAAACTGTCCTCCCCCCATCCCTCCTTGGGCCATAAATACAAGGCCCTATTTTACACCTAAGTCTGGCCCCACTTGTTATCTAATTCCTTGTATCTTCCCCTCAACCCCTGCCCCAATATCAGAGTCTTACTTTTCACTACTGCTTAACCCTGGACGTATGACTGGTTTGATTTATAGGTTTCTGAACTCTTATCCACATTGTTTTCTGTAGTCTTTCTGTACCTCCATTCTATTCTGCCCCCTCAAATCGTCAGCAGGTTGAGCTTTCTCTTCCCTTGTCCTCATTTTCTCGTCATCCTCTTCCTAGCCATATCTTTCTTGCTCACGTCACAAACTCTGCACAAGATGACGACTTACCCAGTCCAGCAAGCACTCTTTTAATAAAAATAATATGTTTAAACTTTAGTGTATGTGCCTGTACATTATTCTACACCTCCACTATGTAGTCAGTTGTTGACAGTAATCATTCCATTGTTTGTATTCTGCTTAGACTTTTTGAGTGTAGCTTTGCAGGTGACAGCATTAAATAATTACTGCAGAAGCCTTGAAATGTTGCATTGATAGTGTTCCTCCTGAGAGCTTCTACAAGTGAACACATTTTATAAGAATTTATTCATGAGTTTATTTTGTTTTTACAGATTCAGACTGTGCCCAATGAAGTAGTGAAACTTAATGGACTTTGGGGCTTACATTTGGATTATAATCTTTTACTTTCCATTCCAAATGGTGTTTTGGAAATGAGGAATTTACGGTATGTTGTTTATGCTCAGATGGCTGCAACTGCAATTGAATAGTGCTGCATAGTAGTCTTATGCAATAAAAAAATGTTTCCCTGCACAAGAAAACATATTTTTCTGTGTTACAAAAATTGTTTCTTTCAAATGATCTAAGTTCAGGGGTAAAAGCCCATTTCTCTAGTTTTACTGTTTCAAAGATGTTATTCACATCATCTTCTGTGCCATGAATCAAAGAATCTACGACAACCAAAGAAATTATGTGATAATTCAAAACTATAATAATAATTATTACTACATCAAGATCTTACAATATATACACCAAAGAACATAAGGATATTAGACATTATTCTAAAAACTCCGAAAATAAGTGCGCACACCTACACTACCACAGACTTCAATGCAACAAAGGAAACTAAGTTAAAAAACGTATCTCCAGCAATACTGCAAACTGAAGAACATTTAGAATACGTGCAGCAAAAAAACAACACTAGTCAGGTGCAAAGAAAAACCTTAAATCCTCTGGTTACAAAAAGTGTGAAACACAAAACAATCTGTGTTAGGTGATAGTCACGGCCGTGAAATTTCTGCAATCTTGATGAGAATATGTAGTTTCAAGGCATCTGGTTTCGTAAAGCCAGGGGCTCCATTGAGTGAAATAACGGACCTAACAACATCAACTGACATAGATAGTGTGAATAAAGGTGATTTCACTGTGTTAATAGGAGGATCAAACGACATCTATAGAAGCGAGACATACAAGGTCATTACAGAAATGAGGAAATGTTTAAATAATTTAACCCACACAAATGTACTTATTGTGAACATCCCACATCGTCATGATTTACCACCCTGGTCGTATGTGAACCACGAAATTAATGTTGCAAACGAGTGTATCACTGAAATATGCACTAACTTTAAGAATTTTATTTATTTATTTATGTATTCATTTAGCATCCAATAGATCACACATGTGATATTGTAGATATAAACAAATTGGAGCGAATATTCCATAGAGTCCGTGGACTTCATTTAAATACGCCAGGAAAGAAATTACTAGCCGAAAAAATATGTACTCGCATTTTGAAGAAGAGTGAAGTAAAAAGTCTAAGTGATAAACAAACGGAGATTAAGAAGTGTTTTAGACGAGTTACAAGCTTTGCCATGGGCCAAACGCAAATTATCAAGTGGCTTAAACCGATTAGGCAAGAAACAAACAATCACGTCATCAGCCAAACGAAATTACGAAATGGTTTAAACCAAGGAGGACAGATGTGGATGAAGCAAAACTTATACAAGCTCCAGAAGTTAACTCACCTGCTGATTGCCACTAGCAAACAGAAGCCACACACAAGAAAGATATCGAAAAATTTTTAGGGTAAGTGCTGTAGTAGAAACGCCATTAGATAAAGAATCAGAAACCATTTCAGCCAAAGTTACTAAATACCCAGATTTTGCTATACTACACCATAACGTTCAGTCACTCACAAATAAAATTTCCATGTTGGAAGCACTACTCCAGTATGCACTAAACGTAGACATAATTTGCATTACTGAACATTGGCTACAAAATGAAGACGTAAAATTAACCTCAATCTCAGGACATAGATTAGCAAGTCATTTTAGTCGAGAGTTTTCCAAACATGGTGTCTCTGCTATCTGTGAAAGTACAAATAAAGTTCTGTGATGTCAGTGAAAGTTGTATTGACTCAATTGAAAAAGACTTTGAACTTTCCATTACCAAACTGCCAGAGCTTAATTTCATGGTTATTAACATATATAGAGCACCAAGTGGAAGCCTGTCAGTCTTCATGAATAAACTAGAGGTTCTGCTGAGTAGGATCAGTACACTAAATATGAAGATAGTGCTTTGTGGGGATTTCAATATTGATTTTTCAAAGGACAGCAGCACCAGAGATGCTTTGATAAATATGACCAACACATTCAATATGATCCCCACAATACACTGCACAACAAGATTAACAGAGTGCACAAATTCCATTATTGACCTTATATTCATCTCAGAAACAACTTACAGATTCACAAGCAGAGTACTGAGCATGGGTTATAGTGATCATGAGGCAGAGCTCACCATCTGCAGCATCTTTGACAGAACCGACTGCGGACCTTTGGTGCAGAGCCGGGTGGAGGGTCTGAATCAGAGGCTCAGACGGTTTTGCGACCGTGTTGGCTGCAGATTCCTTGACTTGCGCCATAGGGTGGCGAGGTTTCGGGTTCCGCTGAATAGGTCAGGAGTTCACTACACTCAGCTGGCGGCTACACGGGTAGCGGAGGCTGTGTGGCGTGGACTGGGCGGTTTTTTTAGGCTAGAAGGCCTCGGGAAAGTACGGGGTGGGCTGCAATCTCAAAGGGTGCATGGCAAACACAGGACGTGCTTGGATCAAGGAACAGTTGGAATTGTAGTTGTAAATTGTTGTAGTTGTGCTGAGCTTCAAGCGCTAATAGAATGCACAGAAGCTGAAATCGTTATAGGTACAGAAAGCTGGCTAAAGCCTGAAATAAGTTCTGCAGAAATTTTTAAGAAGTCTCAGATGATGTTCTGGAAAGATAGATTAGGCAGAATTGGTGGTGGAGTGTTTGTGTCTGTCAGTAGTGGTTTATCTTGTAGTGAAGTTGAAGTAGATACTCCGTGCGAATTGGTATGGGTGGAGGTTATACTTAACAGCCGAACTAAGTTAATAATTGGCTCCTTCTACCGCCCCCAGACTCTGATGATATAGTTGCTGAACAGTTCAGAGAAAATTTGTGTCTCGTAACAAGTAAATACCCCACTCATACGGTTATAGTTGGTGGGGACTTCAACCTTCCCTCAATATGTTGGCAAAAATACTTGTTCAAAACTGGTGGTAAGCAGAAAACATCTTCCGAGATTGTCCTAAATGCTTTCTCCGAAAATTATTTCGAGCAGTTAGTCCACGAACCTACGCGAATTGTAAATGGTTGTGAAAACACACTTGACCTCTTAGCCACAAACAATCTAGAGCTAATAGAGAGCATCATGACTGATACAGGGATTAGTGATCACAAGGTCATTGTAGCTAGGCTCAATACCGTTTCTTCCAATTCCACCAGAAACAAACACAAAATAATTTTATTTAAAAAAGCGGATAAAGTGTCACTAGAAGCCTTCCTAAGAGACAATCTCCATTCCTTCCGAACTGACTATGCAAATGTAGACGAGATGTGGCTCGAATTCAGAGATATAGTAGCAACAACAATTGAGAGATTCGTACCTCATAAATTGGTAAGAGACGGAACTGATCCCCCGTGGTACACAAAACAGGTCCGAACGCTGTTGCAGAGGCAACGGAAAAAGCATGCAAAGTTCAGAAGAACACGAAATCCCAAAGATTGGCTAAAATTTACAGACGCGCGAAATTTGGCATGGACTTCAATGCGAAATGCCTTTAATAGGTTCCACAACGAAACATTGTCTCAAAATTTGGTAGAAAATCTGAAGAAATTCTGGTTGTATGTAAAGTACACAAGCGGTAAGACGCAGTCCACACCTTCGCTGCGCAGTGCCGATGGTACTGCTACCGACGACTGTGCCACTAAAGTGGAGTTATTGAACGCAGTTTTCCAAAATTCCTTCACCAGGGAAGGCGAATGGAATATTCCAGAATTTGAAACACGAACAGCTGCTAGCATGAGTTTCTTAGAAGTAGATACCTTAGGGGTTGCGAAGCAACTCAAATCGCTTCATACTGGCAAGTCTTCAGGTCCAGAATGTATACCGATTAGGTTCCTTTCAGATTACACTGATACAATAGCTCCCTAATTAGCAATCATATACAACCGCTCGCTCACCGATAGATCTGTACCTACAGATTGGAAAATTGCGCAGGTCGCACCAGTGTTTAAGAAGGGTAGTAGGAGTAATCCATCGAACTACAGACCTATATCATTGACGTCGGTTTGCAGTAGGGTTTTGGGGCATATACTGTATTCAAACTTTATGAAACACCTCAAAGGGAACGATCTATTGATACGTAATCAGCATGGTTTCAGAAAACATCGTTCTTGTGCAACGCAGCTAGCTCTTTGCTCGCACGAAGTAATGGCCGCTATCAACAGGGGATCTGAAGTTGATGCCGTATTTCTAGATTTCAGGAAAGCGACTTCTAATCAAGCTGCGGGCCTATGGGGTATCGTCTCAGTTGTGCGACTGGATTCCTGATTTCCTGTCAGGAAGGTCGCAGTTCGTAGTAATAGACGGCAAATCATCGAGTAAAACTGAAGTGGTATCAGGTGTTCCCCAGGGAAGCGTCCTGGGACCTCTGCTATTCCTGATCTATATAAATGACCTGAGTGACAATCTGAGCAGTTCTCTTTGGTTGTTCGCAGATGATGCTGTAATTTACCGTCTAGTAAGGTCATCCGAAGACCAGTATCAGTTGCAAAGTGATTTAGAAAAGATTGCTGTATGGTGTGGCAGGTGGCAGTTGACGCTAAATAACGAAAAGTGTGAGGTGATCCACATGAGTCCCAAAAGAAATCCGATGGAATTCGATTACTCGATAAATAGTACAATTCTCAAGGCTGTCAATTCAACTAAGTACCTGGGTGTTAAAATTACGAACAACTTCAGTTGGAAAGACCACATAGATAGTATTGTGGGGAAGGCGAGCCAAAGGTTGTGTTTCATTGGCAGGACACTTAGAAGATGCAACAAGTCTTCTAAAGAGACAGCTTACACTACACTCGTTCGTCCTCTATTAGAATATTGCTGCGCGGTGTGGGATCCTTTCCAGGTGGGATTGACGGAGGACATCGAAAGGGTGCAAAAAAGGACAGCTCGTTTTGTATTATCACGTAATAGGGGAGAGAGTGTGGCAGATATGATACGCGAGCTGGGATGGAAGTCATTAAAGCAAAGACGTCTTTCGTCGCGGCGAGATCTATTTACGAAATTTCAGTCACCAACTTTCTCTTCCAAATGCGAAAATATTTTGTTGAGCCCAACCTACATAGGTAGGAATGATCATCAAAATAAAATAAGAGAAATCAGAGCTCGAACGGAAAGGTTTAGATGTTCATTTTTCCCGCGCGCTGTTCGGGAGTGGAATGGTAGAGAGATAGTATGATTGTGGTTTGATGAGCCCTTTGCCAAGCACTTAAATGTGAATTGCAGAGTAGACATGTAGATGTAGGTACAGCGGCTGTGTATAGAAATGCCAACAAGTAGTAGCAGTTGCGGAAAAGTAGTTGAAAAAGAACCTTTTCCGAAGATAACATTAGAATTTTTAATCTCTTACTGGCAAAGGAAAACTGGGAAAGCATCGCCACTCAGAACAATGTTGACAGCATGTACATGAGTTTTCAGAGCATCTTTCTTCACTATTTTAATGTAGCATTTCCAGAAGTAGTAAAAACAGTAAAACCTAATAGTAATAATCAATGGGTAACTAAAGGCATAAAAATTTCCAGTGAGAGAAACAGATTTCTACAGTACTGCCGTGAGAAATATAGAGTAACCCAGGAATTCACAGATTATTCAAAAGCCTACAAAAGAATCTATGGTAGAGTAGTCAAAGAGGCAAAAATTATGTGGAATGACAAGTTGATAAGAAACTCATCTAACAAAATGAGATCCACTTGGAGAGTTATAAAGAAAGAAACTTGTAGTTCAGTGCCAAAGAAGAAGAATGTATCATTAACACTAGAAGGCTCAAAAGCCACAGACCCAAATTCAGTTGTGGAAAAATTCAATGAATATTTCACATCACCAGCTGAAGACCTCATTCAAGTACACTGCCAAGGACCAGTCCCATGTTTTTAGAGCAAGTCAGTGATCTCGACTGCTTCTATGTATGTGTAAGAAACATACCCCAATGAAATTATAAGTAAAATTAAATCATTAAGCAATAAAATGTCAGGTGGTCTTGATGAAGTACCTGATTTCATATTAAAAGCTTGTGCTCACTACATAGCAAACCACTTGGCAAAAATTTTCAACCTCTTTAAAAACTGGTGTATTTCCAGATATTTTTAAAGTAGCAAAAGTTTCACCACTGCAAAAAAAAAAAAAAAGAAAAAAGTTCTTCTGAAAAATATCAAACTACTGACCCATGTCACAGTTAAGTTCCTTCTCAAAAATTCTAGAAAAACTCTTCTATGACAGGCTTTTAAGTTGCATAAATAAATATGCACCTCTTACAGTATAACAACATGGTTTTAGAAAGTCTAAATCTATACAGACAGCAATTTTCAAATTCTTAGATTGTATTTTAAAATCCCTTGATCAACATAAATTAGTTGCAGGTATTTTTCTAGATCTATCTAAAGCCTTCAACATCCTGGACCATAACATTCTGTTCGAAAAATTAGAAAGACGAGGAGTAGGAAATGTAGCACATAGCTGGTTGTGTTCATATCTAAAAAACCGCAGGCAGAAAGTATCACTTCAGTATGAGTTAAACAAAATGAATAAAACAAGAAACAACTCCATTCTTTCTAGGGAATTACCAATAAAGTATGGTGTATCGCAGGGCTCAATCTTAGGTCCGCTACTCTTCTTGATTTATGTGGACGACTTAGTTGAATATATGAGTCCCACAAAAACTATCCTGTTTGCCGATGACACGAGCATATTGCTCACTGGATCCAGTCCAGAAACTCTGCGGTCCACAGCAGAAAGTTCTATAAAAAGACTTTCTGATTGGTTCACAAAAAACAAACTCATTACAAATACTGAAAAAACTGTGTGTGTCGATTTTCATTTAATTCCTCCAACTAATCAAATGTCTATTCAAGTCTAATTAAAAAATGATCCCCTAGAAAATGTAAGTGTCACAAAATTCTTGGGTCTATGGGTTCTGCAAGACTTAAAGTGGGACATACATATAAATAACTTGTGTAGAAAACTATCATCTGTGTGCTATGCCCTAAGAATTTTAAAGGCTACAACAAGCAAAACAACAGTACTGCACAGTCCCACTCACTAAACCGATATGGGATCATTTTCTGAGGATCCTCAACTCACAGTGTAAAGGTTTTTAGAATGCAAAAAAGAGCTTTAAGAATAATTTGTGGTCTTAAAAAGATGGAGTCCTGTAAATCTCATTTTACGGAACTTGGTGTTCCAAATGTTCAAAGTTTATTCATGTATGAAACTATCTTGTTCACTAGGGACTACCTCCTGAAAACAGGCAAACTGCTACGGAACAAAAATGTACACAACTATAGTACCAGAGCGGAATCAAATATACATCAAAAATATCACAGAACAACCACCTATCAGAGGAGCATAATTGACATTGGTGTAATACTACACAATAAGGTAACAGAGGAAATAAAAAAGACTACTCATCCAATATTTAAAGCTAAACTAAAGGCATTTCTAATAAAGCACTGCTTCTACTCTGTCAGAGAATTTCTGAATAAGTAACAAAATTAATTGTAATAGGTACCTAATTTTAATTTTCGTACTATTTTGCTAATACTGTGTATTATTGTAACTTATCTTTGACCTGTCCAATACCAACTGTACAATTTGTGCTATATGATAAAACTGGACCAATTAAAAAACCAATCTATCTATCTATCTATCTATCTATCCAGTCAATTATAACTTCATAAATTAAGTATAGAGTTTTTCACAACACAATAGGGTACTAGTTACTGTTCAACATGAGGTTACAACTGTTTCAGGAACTTGAACTGTGCTTAATGATGGAGGTTTTAATACAAATTACACAGGTTTATTAATAAGTACCTATGGGGTTTTGGGACATGACTGAAAAAACTACAAGACATATAGAAAATACACACACATCAGTCGCTGGAGAAGATCTCTGTTTCTAACTCACATTACAGGCACTCAATATGGGAACTGCTTGCGACATGGTAAATGTCAATACCTGCATGCAGTTAAATTGAATCGCTGAGACAAATTGTCAGGGATGGCATGACAGCAGCCCACTTTGGAAATCTGTTCCTAGGGATGTCTATCTGCAGGTGTGAACTAATTAGAGATGACAATATCTAGTGTATGATTTTTGTACATGTTGTACCCACTAATGTAACTATGCCACAGTACATATTATGAATAAAAAAATTGTAGGGATGCTCTATTCAATGATGTATATAGCTTTTCTACATATCGTGAAGTTTTTTCACAGTTATATTCATAAACCCCAAAGGTACGTAGGAATAACTCTGTGTAACTGAATAATACAGTGTGTTTGGGAGAAGAGGAGGGATCAGTCCAGTTTTTCGTTAGATAGTATGGCAGTATACAGAAGTGTTGAAAAAGTAGAATGTGTTGCTTATTCAGTTGCAGTTCTGGGTGACTTCCAATGCTTTATTTTTTACTTGAAAAAATAAAAAACTTCTACATAAAAAACACATAGGGACAGCTATATAGAACTGTTTCTGTCCAACCAGAGACTTTTGCTATATTGTCTCTTCTGCATACTACCAGAATAGCTATATGTAAACTAGGTTGATCTCTTCCCTCCCCAACACACTACATGTTTTCCAGTTATATAATTTTACTGAAAACTTCATCCTTAAAAAACTATAAAAATTACTGAAAGAACTGTGACCCTGTCATCCCTGTTATCTCATTTGTTGTATAGTGACAAACTTTACATTGAACGTGTAAATTGGCACACTCTTAGATTATATTGGTGATTGTAGATTCTTTGTTTCATAGTCTACCAGAGGAAGTAAATAACATGTTTGTAACGAAGACTAGAAACATGGGCTGGATAAAATAAAATGAATTTTTGTGAAATATAGGCAAAAATGTGTTTCCTTGTGTAATAAACACTCACACTATTTTGTAAAGTGATAATTATGTTTAAGTCAAACACTCTTTCCACACCCTCTCTCTCTTCTCCGCCACCTATAGCACTAAAAGTTTTGTTTAGTATTTTCTATTAAAAGCCAAATAAAATCTTTTGTTATGAGAGATTTTCTCGTCATAAAAAATTGGAGAATGTGCTGCGTGGCTTATGGTTTCTCATTTACTTGTGGTGCCTTCTAATTATGAAGACATTTATTTCTGATTCATCATGACAGTGCAGTGAAGACAAAGAACTTAACTGATGTATTTTCTGATAAGAGCCAGTAGGTATGTGACTGAAGGTGCATGCAATACTGTCTTTTTTTATATGAATTGCCTTTCCCCCATCCATATAATTCAAAGGTATTTTGAACAAGGTCAGCGGGGTAAATTAATAGGTGTTATTATTATTATTATTATTATTATTATTATTATTATTGTTATAGAAAATAGGTTGGAAATGAAAAATAATTATTGTAGAAAATTACAGAAAATAGGTCTATGAAGTCACAATAAGTGCAGTGTCTTTAGTGTTAAAGTTGCTGCCCTTCAGCATTTACACATTCCTGTAGTCTGGGCTTGACACTCAAGCACACTTTGGCACAGAGTTCTTTATTGTTATGAATATGTTGGCATGCTTCTCTTATGAACTCACACATCATAAGGACCTTGTGGTTTTCTTGCAAAGGCATTATCTTTGATAACACCTGAAAAGAAAAAGTCAATTGGAATAAGGTCTGGTGATCATGCTGGCCATTCAGGTGGCCCTCGATGGCATGTCAACCTATTAGGTATTTGTTGTCAAGAAACCCACATACTGTTAAAGCATAGTGTCCAGTGCATCTTGCTGGAAATATCTCTCTTCATTACCCTGCTGTAGATGTATTTGTGGAATGCCAGCACCTTGCAGCATAAGATAGACATTTTGGATAACTGTTGTATGGGAAAAAGCTGGCCCAGTGATCCCTTGACATGAAGGTCATGCCCAAACTCTAACTCCAGTTTGAGTCAGTTGTTTCTCAGTTACAACAGTGATATTTTCCGTGGTGCAGTACACACAGGTATGCCTATTAACAGCATCTGCCAACTTAAAATTTGCTTTGTCAGACCAACAAATTTATCGACTTACACTATCACCTTGCATTTCTTCATTCAAAAGCACCTTGCAAAATTACAAATTGCGATCTGGAGCATCCTGTAATCCTCAAAGTAATCGTGGCCGATACATTTACAAACCTCAGTCTTGCATTAGACAATTAAAGGATCTACGGGAAATGTTCAACTCAACACTGGGTGTCCCTTAGGATTTCTTTGGGCTTTCGATAAATGCCTTTGCAACTACCATTTCATTTTCATGGGTAGTAACACTCACTGCTCAACCACTCTTTGGTGCATTACAGATAGATCCAGTTAAGTTAAATTTGTTGCAAAACCTGTAAATTGATAGCCTACTTGATGGAGGTTTATTCAGTTCTTCTTCCCATTTCTGTTGTAACTGTTCAGCATTCTCTGTCTTCCAGCATTGTTTAATCACCCACTTCTGTTGTTTGTTGCTTGAATTACCAGCCATTATTATTGAAATATCTGGAAAAAATAGAAAATCATCTTAGAGCAGATTAAAATATAGTATACTACTGTATACTTGTGTATCTCTCCCCCCCCCCCCCCCCCCCCCCCCAAGCCCCTGCATAGAACAGTTGTCCATTCACAGGCTGTCTCTTGCATGACATAGTTCTAATAATTGGAATATTCAGTCTTAAGCAGAGTAACTCAGACTGAGTCTCTGAATAAAACTGTATCATCGATTTTTGTCCTCTTGTGTCTTGAGTCACACAGACAGAATGTACATTATATCGACGTTACAATATTGTAGGACATTGTTCTGTATCTGAAAACATATCTTCCTCTGTATAATTTCAAAATGAAATAAAACTTATCTTAACACAATATGTGATCTCCTGTATGATCCCATAATTTTGGCAATTGTATGTACTCAATCTGAAAAATTTTCAGTTCCCACCAAGTGTGTGGGAGTGACAAGTCGATAGTTGACAGGACACTGAAAGACTCTCTTTGCGAGCAAGGTTCTTTGGAGGAAACAACCAGTGTTTGTTTCCCGTGTTAATGTATGTATCTATTGTGTTTGTGTGGTACAATAAAAGTGGTCATTCACAGTATAAAATCCACACAAGCATTTTCCTTTACGTAGTGAAATTACCCCTACATAAGTGGTGACCCCGTAACTAAGTGGTGTGACAGTAGACAAGTTTCTTTAGATATTTTCCGTGACGTCTCCTATCGACATGTCGTCTGCACAGAACCTCTTCCGTGACATCGACGGCGTCATCCAGAATATCAAGAAGGAGCTCGACACGATGCAGCAAAACCCTCAGTTCACAGTGCCACGGACTCCTACATCTCAAACTGACTTCGTCCACGATGTTACATTTCCAACCACGCCATGTGTGCTGGCGGGTCCCGTGCCGCCGCCACAGGTTATTGCCTCGCACAACCAGTCCGCAGGGCTGCGTTGGTACCGCTCCCACGAGTTTCACACTTTCCGTTCGCCCCCACCTTTCGTTCCCGAACGTCCGGAAATTTGGTTCACTATTATGGAGAACATTTTCATGCAGCAACAAATAGTCGACGATTTTGAACAGATCACGCTAGTGATATGCAACCTGGACTAACGTGTGTAGTCAGTGGTATCGGATATAATTATGCAACCCCCAACACAGCAAGCCTACGCCACCCTCAAGACGGCTTTAATTTTGCATTGTACAAAACCTGTGGACCAGCAGATAACACAGCTCCTGTACCACGAGAAATGCGGTAACAGGTCGCCTTCAGACTTTACCGGCATTTACGTGCTATGGTGGACCCTTCCGTGTTCTCAGACACATTACTTGTGCACATATGGCAACAACAGTTACCTCCGCAGGTGTGCTTAACCTTAATTGCTTACGAGGGCCAGCCATTAAGCGAGTTGCTGCAAGTGGCCGATAGAGCGCACTCCCTGCTCGACTCGCGCGCCACAGTGGCTGCTGCTGCAACCACCTCAGCCAACAACACCAGCCGAGCACGGCCGGAGCTGATTGACGCGGCGCCTCCAGCTTGTGCTGCCACGACCGCACGACGAGCGCCGGACGTGACCGAAGATTTCCGATCTCTCCGCGCTGCCATCGATCAGCTGACCGCCCAGCTGCAGCGGCTAGAGCCACGTGATGTTGCAGCGGCTGACACACACACGCGTCGTTGCCAGCCGGCGCGCCCGTCATGTCACGCAAACGACGGAACCGGTTATTGCTGGTTCCACCAGCACTTCGGCGCGCAAGCTACAAAGTGTAAGGTGACGTGCTCGCACCCAAATGCATCCCACAGCCTGCTTTAGGCGCAGCCGACCGTGACAACAAGCAACTGCGCGTAAACTCACAGACGCATGGAAGGAGACCACCCCCATTTCAGCACGAGCCTACATTATGCGGATCGACTTCTCCCACAGCTGTAAGGTACATAGCTTCACAAAGACTTTTCGTTCCTGATCGCTCTACAGGATGGATGTTCTTGGTTGACGCCAGCTCAGATGTCAGCACTCTGCCTGTAAATTTCTTCCCATCAGACAAATGTGCTGAAGAGACCACTTTGAAAGCAGTCATCCACACGTATGGTTAGAAAACACTGGCAGTGGACATTGGGCTACCAGAAAAATGCAACTGGACCTATACTAATATGCATTATGCAAGTCACAACTCGTCCATTCTGCCAATGGATGGGTTATTCCGGGAATACAAGGACGTCTGACCTCTCTTGCATGCCAAAGGGTAGATAACCTCAGCGCACCCACCTGGGAGGACACCATAGCGACAAAGGAATCTGACCTGAAGATGGCTCAAATGACATCAAAACAGTTGACGACACAACAGGCTCCTGCTGTTTCAACCGCAAAGGCGACACCCAAACCACAACATGGAACAAGAAAGAGCAGGGCGAAGCATGAGACAGTGCACCACATCCGTACAACTGCAGGCCCACCAGTCTCCTCACGTGTTCGCAGGCTTGCACCTGATTGCTTGTGGGAAACCAAGACCATTTTCAATGAGATGCCACAGGAAGGAAATATACAGCCATCCAACAGGCTATGGTCCTCTCCTCTGCACCTCGCCCATAAAAAGAATGGGTCATGGCGCCCGTGCGGTGATTATCGAGCTTTGAATGCCCGAACTGTTCCAGACAGATACCCTGACCCACATATACAGGATTTCACCCATTCACTGGCCAGGGCAACCATATTCAGTGTTTTAGATTGCCATAAGGCTTATAATCAGATCCCAATGGCAGAGCAGGACATACCAAAGACTGCAGTGACAACCCCATTCGGGCTGTTTGAATTTTTGGTGATGCCATTCGGGCTGAAAAATGCTGCCCAAACATGGCAACGGTTTCTAGACAGCGTGCTAAGAGGGCTGCCATATTGTTTCGCCTATTTAGATGATATTCTGGTGTTTTTGGGGAATGTTTCTGACCATCAGAAACACGTAAACGAGGTGCAAAGCAGGCTTAGTGCTCATGGAATAACACTTAACAGGGACAAGTGCATGTTTGGTGAACCCGTGGTAACCTTCCTGGGTTATAAAGTATCAGCTCAGGGCATTTTGCCACTGCCAGAGAAGCTGGAGTAGTTGGGTACCCAACCACGGCCTCAAAACTACCACGATCTCTGACGATTCCTAGGGATGATAAATTTCTATCGTTGCCATCTCCCCGGAACAGCAGCAATCCAGACGCCACTGAACAATGCCTAGGCCAGACACAACAAAAGTGGCAAGCGCCCACTCCCATGGACACCCGAGATGGACTCTGCTTTCAAGGCACTGCAAAACAGCCTTCACGATGCAGCCTGCACCAGGAGCTCAGCTAGCCCTAGCAGTGGACACAAGCCAAGTTGCAATCGGTGCAGCTCTGCACCAGAGAGTGAAGGGTCATTGGCAGCCACTAAGTGTTTTCTCATAAAACTACAGATGAGTCAAACTCATTGGAGTGCATACGATAGGGAACTCCTCGCAATGGATGAAAGTGTCAGGCACTTCTGCCCTTTCGTTGAGGGCAGGCAATTCACCATATACACTGACCACAAACCTCTTGTGGCAGCTTTCTACAAAGCCAGCGATTCATGTTCCCCACGTCAGGCCCGACGTATAGAGTTTATATGCCAGTTTTCGACAGACGTGTGTCACATCCATGGTGCTGACAACATTGTGGCAGACTATTTCTCACGTATTAATGGGATAAGTCCAATGTTGGATTATTCTGAATTGGCAAGGGCACAGGCTTCAGATGCGCAGCTCCAGTCCTTGTTGGTGGACCCGTCCACTGGCCTATGTTTACAACTTGAGGACGTCCCCTGCAGCCCATGTAAGGTATGGTGCGACACCTCCACGGTTAGACCACGCCCATACATCACCCCCCCCCCCTCCTCCCCCCCCCCCCCCCCTAGTTCCGACGAAAGGTATTCGACAGCATTCAAAACCTGGCACACCCGGGACTCAATGCCTCAGTGAAGTTAGTGACGGGCCGTTTTGTGTGGCCTTCAATCAAGAAAGATACATGGGAGTGGGCCCGCAGCTGCTATCAGTGTCAACATAGCAAAGTGGGACGCCATGTTCACGTTCCAGTAGGACAATTCCCAACCCCAACGGCACGTTTTGGGTATGTACACATTGACTTGGTTGGACCCCTCCCCCCTTCAGAAGGTTATAGGTACTTGTTTACGGCAGTGGATCGTTGCACACGGTGGGCAGAGGCTACACCAATCAGGGACATTTCTGGAGAGACTACTGCATTGGCATTCTTGGAAACTTGGGTGGCTTGTTTTGGGTGCCCATTTTTTGTTACCACCGACCAAGGACGCCAGTTCGAGTCGACACTGTTCCAACAACTGTCGAAACACTGCGGCTTCCAACAAAGCCGGACTACTAGCTACCACCCGGCCAGCAACGGTTTGGTGGAAAGGTGGCACCAGACTTTAAAGGCTGCCCTGATGTGCCACGAGGACTCATGGACTCGAGCGTTGCCATTGGTTTTGTTGGGGTTATGGACCACATTGAAAACAGATATCAATAGTTCCTCGGCAGAGTTGGTATATGGAGAACCACTCTGTGTTCCAGCAGAATTCCTTGCACCAGTTCCTCTCCCAGATGACACACAACTACCCCACCTCTTGCAACAAATGAGGAAGCAGGCAGAGATGCTACGTGCAGCCCCAACGTCTCAGCACGGCACGCATCCAGTGTTCATACACGAGTCCCTCGATACTTGTTCCCACATCATGCTCGGCACAGACCTGGTACGTCATTTGTTTCAGCCACCGTACACTGGACCGTACCGAGTGCTAGGACGGGATACACACACACAATGGATATCCTCCACCAGGGAAAGTCGACCAAGGTTTCCATTGAGTGGGTAAAACCCGCTTGGACAGTGACAGCACCGACTACAGTCTCGCAGACAACTTCAGACACAACTCGCAAAGAACCCACACCTTCCGCAGAGCCAGACAGCTGTGACCCACCGGAGCTCTACACCAGGGGACCTAATGCAGCAGCGGAATCATCAAGCAGCACCCACACCCACTCTATCCGCAAGCCGAGAGGTGAAGTTTAAGTACCCCACCATACCGGGTGCTCCGCACTTCAGGGGGGGGGGGGGGGGGGGGGGAGAGGGGGAGATGTGTGGGAGTGACAAGTCGATAGTTGACAGGACACTGAAAGACTCTCTTTGCGAGCGAGGTTCTTTGGAGGAAACAACCAGTGTTCGTTTCCCGCGTTAACGTATGTATCTATTGTGTTTGTGCGGTACAATAAAAGTGGTCATTCACAGTATAAAATCCATACAAGTGTTTTCCTTTATGTAGTGAAATTACTCCTACAAGTGGTTTACTTGAGAGTGCAAATATAATTTAAATTAAAAAGGTGATTCATTTTTGACACTATAAATTGTATTGTTAGTCTCAGCTTAATTTGCATCAACTGAATAGCTCAAAAAAATATGATGCTGCTGCTGCAATTGATTTTTACCAAAATACTGTGCCCATTGCAAGTAATGACAATGGTTTCTGACCTGTGTCATATGTATTTAGTGAAAGTATTGATTTTTTATTTAAGAACATTCTACCACTCATGAAACAGAGACCTATCCTGATCTAAAACAGTGTTGGGTTGCACCAGCCTTCCTACAATATTTCTTTCATATAGATCCCAGCAATAATGAAAAGAATACAAGTCTGAGGAACAAGCTGGTCAAAGTGTTTAGTGATATTGTGCTTGTTGACCATCTGAGCTATGTGTGAAATAACATTGTGATCCATTAAAAGGAAAGACTCTGTAATGAAAACAGCGTACAGCAGAATGAAAGACAGGTGGTATCGGCCCTATACCTTTAAGCCTTAAAAGAGTACATTTGGATAGTGCATATGTGTTATAATGTAGCAAGGTGGAACTACCCCACCTGCTATGATTACACTACTGCTGTTTATTTATATTTTTTCTTTACTTATTTTTCACTTTTCGTCCTAGTATCTACATAATGCATATATATTACGTGTGTGTGTGTGTGTGTGTGTGTGTGTGTGTGTGTGTGTGTGTGTGTGTGTGTGTCTCAAAATATTAATCAGACTTTGCCTCACTTTAATTTATTTTTCACACTATTATTTTCAATATCCTTATCCCAATGTCCATTTGGTTTTGCTGGAAACTATGTTAATTAAAGGTAATTCATAATTCACATTATCACTATAGCACGTAATAGTAAGTATGGACTGAGCTAATATTGGTACTACACACTAGAGAGTCTGGCATTCAGACTTTATAGTAACATGTTTCAATTTTCTTGAAGCTCAATAACTTACCAGATAATCAATATTAAAAATTCACACATATCCAAAATTTCTATTGCAAATTTAGCCATTGTACTTGTTAAATTGCAGCTTCTACCATTATACTGTTGCTGCCCTAATTTGCCTGGACCAAATGACTCTTTTCATTAGTTAACTCAGCCATTAATTAAAAAATTACATAAATTATCATAATCTATCCTCAGTCTTTTGAGGTGGCATACTCCAATAAAAGTTCCTCAGTTTACAAACCGCATCACTTGAAATAAAACACTGAAGCTTTTGACAGCTGTCTTTGCCATCAACATCAGGATTTAAAGCCTCTGACTACTGGGGCTGGCTCAGTTTTCAGGTTATGTAAATGCAATAGCAGATTTGGAACCTTCCAGAGAGGGCCAAAGTGATGCAGGCATAGAAGGCATGTTTGACAGCTCATAGCAAATCTGTCCCACTATGGGACTAAATGACATCATTGTGTCACAAGGAGCTGGTGCCATATTTGAAACTGCTGCTCCTATCTCCCTACAAGTGTCAAGCTTACTTATTTTCTGTATTATTCAATATAATTTCAGGTATAAACATGTACACGTTCAGAAGAAAAATGGGAACTTGGAAGAATATCTATTGCAGGCAAGTGCTGGAAACACTGGTGAACACTCTACAATCAGGAATTTGATGTTGGAGACTGCTACAGCATTCTTAGACAGCAGGAGGAGCACTACAATTGCAGATGCTGTAAACTGACACCATATCTGCATATTATTCATTAGTGTAGATGCGTGGCAGTTAAATAAATGCGTATCAGGAAACCTATGCTTCTATCTATACTCTCAGTTCTTCTCACTACTTCACTCACAACACATCATGGACAACTGCAAATTCAACAAGCTAGTTTAATAGCAGAAGAACATATAGAGCAAAGTGACAGACAGTGATGTAGTAGTCTGGGCTAGAATAAAATGTCAGAGTTCAGGTGGTGAAGACATACACGGGTGCTTGCCACTAGCCAAAAAATAAACATACATTAAATATGCTCTCTCTCAGAAACCATTAGAAAAGGACACATGTCCATATGATGTTCTTTGCTTCAAATGAGTGTCCCTGTCATATCCTTGAACGTTGTACATTCCTTGTGGGATGTCCTGTATATGACTGACATACACTGTTTTTTTTTTTTTTTTTTTTTTTTTTTTTTTTTTTTTTTTTTTTTTTGTAAAATATATATATATATATATAAAAAAAACAAAGATGTGTGACTTACCATACGAAAGCGCTGGCAGGTCGATAGAAACACAGACACATACATACACACAAAATTCTAGCTTTCACAACCAACGGTTGCTTCGTCAGGAAAGAGGGAAGGAGAGGGAAAGACGAAAGGAAGTGAGTTTTAAGGGAGAGGGTAAGGAGTCATTCCAATCCCAGGAGCGGAAAGACTTACCTTAGAGGGAAGAAAGGACAGGTATACACTCGCACACACACCCCACCTGCGGGTCCGGGGATTAGAATAGGCCCGCGGTATTCCTGCCTGTCGTAAGAGGCGACTAAAAGGAGTCCATCCCCCTCACGGGGGTAGTTAGCGCCTGCGTCCGGAGACGGACGGTTCCACGACCTATCATCGTGGTCTTTTTGGTTTTTCACTTCTCGTTTCTTCCTTCCTTTTGTTGGTTCCTTTCTTTGCTCTTCTCCACCTCACTGTCTTCCTTACTCTTTCCCTTGACTTCTCCTTGCCTTCTCATTGCCTTTTTCTCCTTGCCTTCTCATTGCCTTTTTCTCCTTGCCTTCTCATTGCCTTTTTCTCCTTGCCTTCTCATTGCCTTCTTCTCCTTGCCTTCTCATTGCCTTCTTCTCCTTGCCTTCTCATTGCCTTCTTCTCCTTGCCTTCTCTGGTCTCCGCCTCGGCGTTTGAGACAGTCTGTCCTCTTTCTCCCTCTCTCTCTTCTTTTTCCTCTTCTTCCTTCCTCCCTGTGCGTGTCTGAAGGCCGACCCACGCGTTCGCACGCGTAGCCGGTGACGGGGTAACGCGTAAGTCCCCGCCCTGGGTAGACATGTAAGGCATGCGCGTACCCCCTGGTAACGGCCAGGCCCGGGGAGGGGTGATTGCCTGAGCTGATACCTTCTGACCATGCCGATTGGTCCCTCCGTCTGTTTCTCGGGAGGTGTGACCTGAGGTGTAAACATTCACCTAAGGCGGGAGTGCCCTCTGAGAGGGTCCCCACAAGGAAGGAGCGCGCCATCGGAGACGCTGGCAATCATGGGGGATTCCTCCGCAATGGATTCTACTCCATCTCTTTCGACTTCGACCCAAAAACGGAAACGTGACCAGCCAACAGTGACAAAAGTACTACCGCCTGCCCCACAGTTCCTCGTAGTTTCTCGATCTGAGGACGGAAAGGATTTTTCCTCTGTCAACCCTTTCGTTATTCAGAAGGGCGTAGATGCCATAGCCGGATCTGTCAAATCTTGTACCAGGTTGTGTAACGGCACCTTATTACTAGAAACTGAGAGTGCCTTTCAGGCACAAAAACTGCTTCGGGCCACCCTCCTGTACACGTTCCCTGTCCGGGTGGAGGCCCACCGAACTTTGAATTCGTCTCGAGGTGTAGTCTATACTAGCTCCCTCGACGGATTGACTGACGAGGAGCTTCAATCATTCCTCGCTGAGCAGGGCGTGACGGCTGTCCATAGGGTCATGAAAAAGGTCAACAATGACCTTGTACCGACCCGGACAATTTTCTTGACCTTCGATAGTGTTAAGCTGCCATCGCGCATCAAGGCGGGCTACGAGGTTATTTCTGTTCGCCCCTATGTCCCGACACCTACGCGCTGCTACCAGTGTCAGCGTTTCAATCACACTCGACAGTCTTGTTCCAATGCGGCTAAATGTGTCACTTGTGGCAGGGATGCCCATGAGGGTGACTGTCCACCTCCGTCTCCTCGTTGTGTGAACTGTCAAGGTGACCATGCCGCCTCCTCCCGCGACTGTCCTGTCTATAAGGAAGAACGCTGTATCCAAGAAATTCGGGTCAAAGAGAAAGTGTCCACCTCGGCTGCTCGCAAGCTATTGGCTAGTAGGAAGCCCACGCTGCTCCCAGCGGGGAAATACAGTACTGTCCTCGCCTCTCCTCGGACTACCCGGGAGGTAGCAACCCAGACATGCGATCTGACCTTCAGCACCACGGTCGTCCGTTCGGCCAGTGCTAAGATCGCGCGGTCGACGTCTCCTCTTCCTCCCATCACCCCACAGACACGAGCACCTTCCTCAGCTTCTGCTAAGACGAAGGCATCGAAGTCAGATGCACGGGCCTTCAAGAAGGAACCATCCCGTGCAGACTTCCTCCGTACCTCGACCTCCCAGCCTTCGACCGGTACTTCCACTACACGTCCTTCCAAAAAGGCACATAGGAAGCACAGTTCTCCTTCTCCGCCACGGCGCATTTCTTCTCCTGCGCCACCCAGCGGTTGCCGCCCCAGGCCGTCATCCGTTACGCCTGGCCGCACCGCTGGTAGCCGTACATCTGGCCGTTCACTGGCGGAGGAAGCTCCCCCTCCCGGCCATCCTCCCGAGATGGCCGATGACCCTATAGACCCTATGGATGATGACTGTCCGCCTACTGATAGCGGCGGTAGTGCTCGCTCGAAGCCAGGCCCTAAGCGGCCTTCGAGGTGACCACTTCTCTCATCTTCCTTTTCTTACGATGGCACTTATTCACTGGAATATTCGCAGCATTCGCTCCAACCGAGAGGACTTGAAGTTGCTGCTCCGCTTGCACCGTCCGCTCGTCGTAGCCCTCCAGGAAACGAAGCTACGCCCATGCGATCAAATTGCCTTGGCACACTACACCTCTGTGCGTTTTGACCTACCCCCTGTGGTAGGTATCCCAGCTCATGGAGGGGTTATGTTGCTGGTCCGGGATGATATTTACTACGATCCCATCACGTTGCACACCGGCCTGCAGGCAGTTGCCATCTGAATTACTCTCCCCACTTTTACGTTTTCCTTTTGTACCGTTTACACTCCATCGTCATCTGCCGTTACCAGGGCAGACGTGATGCAACTTATTGCTCAGCTACCTGCACCATGTTTGTTAACTGGAGACTTCAATGCCCACCATCCCCTTTGGGGCTCTCCAGCATCCTGCCCGAGGGGCTCCTTGTTAGCAGACCTTTTCAACCAGCTCGATCTTGTCTGCCTCAATACTGGCGCCCCTACTTTTCTTTCGGACACATCTCTCACCTATTCCCATTTAGACCTCTCTATATGTACTCCCCAACTTGCACGCCGGTTTGAGTGGTATGCACTTTCTGATACATATTCGAGCGACCACTTCCCGTGTGTTATCCATCTCCTGCAGCATACCCCCTCTCCGTGCTTCTCTAATTGGACCATCTCCAAGGCAGACTGGGGGCTCTTCTCTTCCAGGGCGACCTTTCAGGATCAAACCTTTACAAGCTGCGATCGTCAGGTCGCACACCTCACGGAAGTCATTCTCGCTGCTGCTGAATATTCCATCCCTCACCCTCCTTCTTCTCCACGTCGCGTATCGGTCCTCTGGTGGACCGCAGCATGTAGAGACGCTTTACGTGCTCGTCGACGTGCTTTACGCATGTTTAAACGCCACCCTACAGTGGCGAATTGTATCAATTATAAACGATTACGTGCTCAGTGTCGTCGTATTATCAAAGAAAGCAAGAAAGCCAGCTGGGCTGCTTTCACAAGCACCTTCAACAGTTTTACTCCTTCTTCTGTTGTCTGGGGTAGCCTGCGCCGGCTATCTGGCACTAAGGTCCACTCACCAGTTTCTGGCTTGAAGGTCGCGAATGACGTCCTTGTGGCCCCTGAGGCTGTCTCCAATGCCTTCGGCCGCTTTTTCGCAGAGGTTTCGAGCTCCGCTCATTACCACCCTGCCTTCCTCCCCCGCAAACAGGCAGAGGAGGCTAGGCCACCTAACTTCCCTCCTCGAATTGTGAAAGTTATAATGCCCCATTCACCATGCGGGAACTCGAAAACGCACTTGGCCGATCACGGTCCTCTGCTCCAGGGCCAGATTCTATTCATATTCAGATGCTGAAGAACCTTTCTCCTGCGGGTAAAGGTTTTCTTCTTCGTACATACAATCGCATCTGGATTGAGGGACATGTTCCCGCATGCTGGCGCGAGTCTATTGTTGTCCCGATTCCTAAGCCGGGGAAGGACAAGCACTTGCCTTCCAGTTATCGACCTATCTCGCTTACCAGCTGTGTCTGTAAAGTGATGGAGCGCATGGTTAACTCTCGATTGGTTTGGCTGCTCGAGTCTCGACGCCTACTTACCAATGTACAATGTGGATTTCGTAGGCGCCGCTCTGCTGTTGACCATCTGGTTACCTTGTCGACCTTCATTATGAATAACTTCTTGCGGAAGCGCCCGATCGCGGCTGTGTTCTTTGATTTGGAGAAGGCTTACGACACCTGTTGGAAGGCGGGCATTCTCCGCACCATGCATACATGGGGCCTTCGCGGTCGCCTCCCTCTTTTTATTCGTTCCTTTTTAATGGATCGACAGTTCAGGGTACGTGTGGGTTCTGTCCTGTCCGACACCTTTCGCCAGGAGAATGGGGTGCCACAGGGCTCAATTTTGAGCGTCACCCTCTTCGCCATCGCGATCAATCCAATAATGGATTGCCTCCCAGCTGATGTATCAGGCTCCCTTTTCGTGGACGATTTTACCATCTATTGCAGCGCGCAGTGTACACGTGTCCTGGAGCGCTGTCTTCAGCGTTCTCTTGACCGTCTTTACTCCTGGAGTGTCGCCAATGGCTTCCGTTTTTCTGCCGAGAAGACGGTCTGTATTAACTTCTGGCGCTACAGAGAGTTTCTCCCACCGTCCTTACGACTCGGTCCCGTTGCTCTCCCAATCGTGGAGACAACCAAATTTTTAGGCCTTACATTTGACAGGAAACTTAGCTGGTCTCCACATGTGTCATATTTGGCCGCCCGTTGTACCCGTTCTTTAAATGTCCTCCGTGTTCTCAGTGGTCTGTCGTGGGGAGCGGATCGAACCGTCCTACTTCGTCTATATCGGTCGATCGTCCGCTCCAAGCTGGATTATGGGAGCTTCGTATACTCCTCTGCACGGCCATCCATCTTACGCCGCCTCAACTCCATACAACATCGGGGTTTACGACTTGCGATCGGAGCATTTTATACCAGTCCCGTAGAGAGTCTTCATGCTGACACTGGCGAATTGCCACTCACCTACCGGCGCGATATACTGCTTTGTCGGTATGCCTGTCGGCTACTGTCAATGCCCGACCATCCGTCTTATCGTTCCTTTTTTGACGACTCTCTTGACCGTCAATACGGGTTGTATGTCTCTGCCCTGCTACCCCCTGGCGTTCGCTTTCGTCGCCTCCTTCAACACCTTAGTTTTTCACTCCCTGCAACCTTTCGAGTGGGCGAGAGCCGCACGCCACCTTGGCTCCAGGCTCAGGTCCGCGTTCACCTTGACCTCAGCTCGCTCCCAAAAGAGGTCACCCCCGGTTCGGTCTACCACTCCCGTTTTTTGGAACTTCGTTCGAAGTTCATCGACATGACTTTCATTTATACAGATGGCTCTAAGACCAATGACGGGGTCGGGTGTTCCTTTATTGTCGAGGCACAAAGTTTCAAATACCGGCTCCATGGCCATTGTTCGGTCTTCACAGCTGAGCTCTTTGCCCTCTACCAGGCTGTTCTTTACATCTGCCGCCACCGACATTCTGCTTATGTCATCTGCTCAGATTCCCTGAGTGCCATCCAGAGCCTCAGTGATCCGTACCCGGTTCACTCTTTCGTCCACCGGATCCAACGCTCTCTTCAGCAGCTGGTGGACGTCGGTTCTCCAGTTAGCTTTATGTGGGTTCCTGGCCATGTCGGTATCCCCGGGAACGAAGCTGCAGATGCCGCGGCCAAGGCTGCGGTCCTCCAGCCTCGGACAGCTTCTTGTTGCGTCCCTTCGTCCGATTTTAGCAGGGTGATTTGTCGGCGCATCTTATCTCTGTGGCATGCCGATTGGGCTGCACTTACCGACAACAAGCTTCGGGCCTTAAAACCTCTTCCCGTGGCTTGGACGTCCTCCTCACGCCCTTCTCGGCGGGAGGAGGTCGTTTTAGCCCGGTTAAGAATTGGACACTGCCGGTTCAGCCATCGCCATCTGCTGACGGCTGCGCCGGCGCCGTTCTGCCCATGTGGGCACTTGCTGACGGTTAGACACATTTTAATGTCCTGTCCAGATCTTAACACACTGCGCCTCGATCTTAACCTGCCAAATACTTTCGATGCCATTTTAGCGGATGACCCACGAGCAGCTGCTCGTGTTCTTCGTTTTATCAATTTGACAAACCTCGCTAAGGACATTTGATGATGCTGTTTTTTAATCCTATGCCTGTCAGTCTGTCTTTTATCGTGTTTTCCCTTTTAGTTGTTGTGGTCAACTTGTGCCTCGCGGTGCATTCTTAGAGTAGTCAGGGCGCTAATGACCATTGAAGTTGTGCGCCCTAAAACCACAAAAAAAAAAAAAAAATCGCACACACACCCATATCCAACCTCATATACACACACAAAAGTAGACATTTGTAAAGGCAAAGAGTTTCGGCAGAGATGTCAGTCGAGGCAGAAGTACAGAAGCAAAGATGTTGTTGAAAGACAGGTGAGGTATGAGCGGCGGCAACTTGAAATTAGCGGAGGTTGAGGCCTGGCGGATAACGAGAAGAGAGGATATACTGAAGGGCAAGTTCCCATCTCCGGAGTTCTGACAGGTTGGTGTTAGTGGGAAGTATCCAGATAACCTGGACGGTGTAACACTGTGCCAAGATGTGCTGGCCGTGCACCAAGGCATGTTTAGCCACAGGGCGATCCTCATTACCAACAAACACTGTCTGCCTGTGTCCATTCTTGCGAATGGACAGTTTGTTGCTGGTCATTCCCACATAGAAAGCTTCACAGTGTAGGCAGGTCAGTTGGTAAATCACGTGGGTGCTTTCACACGTGGCTCTGCCTTTGATCGTGTACACCTTCCAGGTTACAGGACTGGAGTAGGTGGTGGTGGGAGGGTGCATGAGACAGTTTTTACACTGGGGGCGGTTACAAGGGTAGGAGCCAGAGGGTAGGGAAGGTGGTTTGGGGATTTCATAAGGATGAACTAAGAGGTTACGAAGGTTAGGTGGACGGCAGAAAGACTCTTGGTGGAGTGGGGAGGATTTCGTGAAGGATGGATCTCATTTCAGGGCAGGATTTGAGGAAGTCGTATCCCTGCTGGAGAGCCACATTCAGAGTCTGATCCAGTCCCGGAAAGTATCCTGTCACAAGTGGGGCACTTTTGTGGTTCTTCTGTGGGAGGTTCTGGGTTCGAGGGGATGAGGAAGTGGCTCTGGTTATTTGCTTCTGTACCAGGTCAGGAGGGTAGTTGCAGGATGCGAAAGCTGTTTTCAGATTGTTGGTGTAATGGTTCAGGGATCCGGACTGGAGCAGATTCGTTTGCCACGAAGACCTAGGCTGTAGGGAAGGGACCGTTTGATGTGGAATGGGTGGCAGCTGTCGTAATGGAGGTACTGTTGCTTGTTGGTGGGTTTGATGTGGACGGACGTGTGAAGCTGGCCATTGGACAGATGGAGGTCAATGTCAAGGAAAGTGGCATGGGATTTGGAGTAGGTCCAGGTGAATCTGATGGAACCAAAGGAGTTGAGGTTGGAGAGGAAATTCTGGAGTTTTTCTTCACTGTGAGTCCAGATCATGAAGATGTCATCAATAAATCTGTACCAAACTTTGGGTTGGCAGGCCTGGGTAACCAAGAAGGCTTCCTCTAAGCGACCCATGAATAGGTTGGCGTACGAGGGGGCCATCCTGTTACCCATGGCTGTTCCCTTTAATTTAATTCACAATTAAAGTGAACAGCCATGGATCCTTTTAAAGTCTGAATCCATTTCTTCTAATCTGTCTTTGTCATATTTTCTTTTCGCTGATCTGATGATTTTTGCTGTCTTTTTCCTTTCTTCTTTAAACTCTTCCCCGTATTCATGTTTCTTATTACTGTCCCATTTTTTCCATGCCTTTAGTCGATTGTCAATTGCTTCATCACACAGCTCGTTCCACCATCTGTGTTTTGGTATTCTTTGTGGTTGTCCCATTTCTTTAACTGACTCTAGCATTGTTTCTTTAATTTCTTCCCAATCATCCATTTTTCTTGTGTTTAGTATACCACAGAATTTTTCCTGATTTTGCGTTTGAAATTTAGTTTTTACTCTTGGAAATCTTCTTGGTTTTGGTTCAGGTTTGTTCGGTTGGAACATGGTCTTTATTTCAGTCAGATAATGGTCTAGGTCTATGTTTAGGCCCTTCCTCACTCTGACATCCAAGATTTCCTTGTACTTGCGAGTCATTATTGCCACATGGTCCAACTGATATTCACCTTGATTTGGATTCCTGAAACATGTCGACATTAGTTTCAGATTAAATTGTTTACAAAAATCTATGACTCTTTCCCCATTTCTGTTGGTTCTTGTATGTGCTGGATAATCTCCAACTACTGATTTAAATTTTATTTCTTTGCCAACTTGTGCATTAAAGTCGCCCACTAAAATTTGTATATGTTCTTTTGACAATATGGATGTTTCGTGTTCTAGCATTTCCCAAAAATCTTCCACTTTGTCAACATTTGTTTTTTATGTCGGTTGATAGGTGCATGTGCATTTATAATAGTGTAACGCTTATTGCCCGACTTGAACGTCAGAAATGAAATTCATTCTGATGGGGAGCTAAAATTAGTTATTGATTCTGTAAGTGCTGTTTGACCATAAATGTGGTTCCTAATATAGTCGTATTATTGGAATTTTTAATGGCTGGTTTTCTTTTGTAGATCCACCTGACTCAAATGCATTTTCATCCAGATACCTTGTTTCTTGAAGTGCTAATATAAGTATGTTGGGTTGATCGAGATTGTCTGTTTGGTGTTTTAGTTCTCCAACTTTCGTAAGTGTGTTGATGTTCATAGTCACCAGTAGATGTTTTTTCTTGGGTCTTATCTTTGAAGAAGCATTAGGAAGCTCCGACTCTTCCTTACATGATGTTCTAGGCTCTCCAGAATTCAAAGGCCTAGTTGCACTGCCACGAATGGCAATGGAAGATTGGTTACTTCCTGGAGTAGTTTTCCTTTTGAAATTTACCATCATGTCTTAGGTTAAAGTTTGGTTTGGGAAAGGTAGTTGAACCTTTCGATGATAAAAATTCAAGCATTTAGCTTAGAATTGTAAGTGAGGCCACCACTAATATGTGGGACAGACGCCTTTTGTAGCCGCCCACTGTGGGAACAGATGCTACAGTCTGGTGCTTTTATACAAAAGCCTGCCTCTTCTGCCATTCTGACGATCTTCATCACCGCCTTCACTGCCGTTGAGGTCTTCACCGTTTCCCTGGTGAGGGACCCTCACGAAGTACTATCACCCGGGCCAGGTGAACCGAGGTTTTTTAACGAGGTGTTACTCCTCTCCCTCCTCCTTTTTCAACTGGGCGTGGGTCCGGCTTCGGTGGAGTTTTATATATATATTTTTTCTGCAGAAAGACGTTTTGTAACTTGCAACTTAAAAAAGCACAAAACAGCACCTCCAGAACAACTATATTTAACTATCTCACAGGACAATAATTCACAAGAGATGGAATGTATGGCATAGCCACAAGGGCAAGACAGGTACTAATGATGATTGCCAGGTGGCGACCGCATATGTAGACAGCGTGTTGCAGGTGCCACTGGGAGGCACTGTGCAGCTGTTGTGCTCGGTCACCCAGCCGCTGTGTCTCCTCCTGGCAGCCACTCTTCACAGTAGTGGATGTAGATGACTGTCATATGTGTCAGTCGTGTGATGTTGGCTAGTGCCTGACATCTAGGTGGCAGCCTAGTGGGATATCCCACCCGTTCTTCCATGGGAAAGCAGCGAGCTGCGTCACAGTGCGTTGACTCGAACCTAGCCACGTGCCCGTGCAGCAGTACAAACCGGGCAGATCTTGTCAGAAGAGTTGGATGGCTGCTTCAATTTTTCCAGCTCATGACTGGTGCAGACAGGGGCGTTTCACAGGAAGACTTCACTGTAGTTCCTTCTCTAGATTGTCGCACAGATGACAAAATGGTAGATATCGAAACAGATGACAGAAGGATAGAGAAACAATTAAAATCGCTCAAAACAGGAAAGGCCGCTGGACCTCATAGGATACCAGTTCGATTTTACACAGAGTACGCGAAGGAACTTGCCCCCCTTCTTGCAACGGTGTACCGTAGGTCTCTAGAAGAGGGTAATGTTCCAAAGGATTGGAAAAGGGCACAGGTCATCCCCGTTTTCAACAAGGGACGTCGAACAGATGTGCAGAACTATAGACCTATATCTCTAATGTCGATCAGTTGTAGAATTTTGGAACACGTATTATGTTAAAGTATAATGACTTTTCTGGAGACTAGAAATCTACTCTGTAGGAATCAGCGTGGGTTTCGAAAAAGACGCTCGTGTGAAACCCAGCTTGCGCTATTCGTCCACGAGACTCAGAGGGCCATAGACACGGGTTCACAGGTAGATGCCGTGTTTCTTGACTTCTGCAAGGCGTTCGATACAGTTCCCCACAGTCGTTTAATGAACAAAGTAAGAGCATATGGACTATCAGACCAATTGTGTGATTCGATTGAGGAGTTCCTAGATAACAGAACGCAGCATGTCATTCTCAATGGAGAGAAGTCTTCCGAAGTAAGAGTGATTTCAGGTGTGCCACAGGGGAGTGTCATAGGACCGTTGCTATTCACAATATACATAAATGACCTTGTGGATGACATCGGAAGTTCACTGAGGCTTTTTGCAGATAACGCTGTGGTGTATTGAGAGGTTGTAACAATGGAAAATTGTACTGAAATGCAGGAGGATCTGCAGCGAATTGACGCATGGTGCAGGGAATGGCAAATGAATCTCAATGTAGACAAGTGTAATGTGCTGCTAATACATAGATAGATAGATCCCTTATCATTTAGCTACAAAATAGCAGGTCAGCAACTGGAAGCAGTTAATTCCATAAATTATCTGGGAATACGCATTAGGAGTGATTTAAAATGAAATGATCATATAAAGTTGATCGTTGGTAAAGCAGATGCCAGACTGAGATTCATTGGAAGAATCCTAAGGAAATGCAATCCGAAAACAAAGGAAGTAGGTTACAGTACGCTTGTTCGCCCACTGCTTGAATACTGCTCAGCAGTGTGGGATCTGTACCAGATAGGGTTGATAGAAGAGATACAGAAAATCCAACGGAGAGCAGCGCGCTTCATTACAGGATCATTTAGTAATCGTGAAAGCGTTACGGAGATGATAGATAAACTCCAGTGGAAGACTCTGCAGGAGAGATGCTCAGTAGCTCGGTACAGGTTTTGTTAAAGTTTCGAGAACATACCTTCACCGAAGAGTCCAGCAGTATATTGCTCCCTCCTACGTATATCTCGCAAAGAGACCATGAGGATAAAATCAGAGACATTAGAGCCCACACAGAAGCATACCGAAAATCCTTCTTTCCACGAACAATACGAGACTGGAATAGAAGGGAGAACCGGTAGAGGTACTCAAGGTATCCTCCGCCACACACCGTCGGGTGGCTTGCGGAGTGTGGATGTAGATGTAGGGTGGGAAGATCCTCATTCAACGGTGGTATATAGTGGGGGCCGTTACTGTATGAATGTAATATTATAAAAATTTAATTTTTTGTATTTCAATTGATGTTCGCCAGTGACTTCTGCCTGGCAGCTAGTTTCAGCTTTTAAGTCACGTTGCATTATGCTGGAACCACTTCGAAACTCCCATGTTGAACCATCAGCAGCTAAACTCACGTGTTGCTGATGAGGTAACACTATTGAACCACGTGTCTACAATTTGGCTGTCCAGTAGGGAGGTTTGGAGGTGGTCACGTGGGGGTGGAGCCCAGCCAGCTGCTGGGAGCGGAATGCCATCTGCTATCTTCTACTGGCAGCTTCTGACCCGGTTAGACGCTCTCCTCTCCTGCTCTCTTAGGCAGCAGCCCATTCAGTTTCGGCGGCTTCTCTAGGCCTGCCTTCAACCACTTTTTACTGAACTAAACCATCATGTCTATCATAAAATGTTTAACTTCATCACCTGAACAGGTGCCTGCTGCTCTCCCTTCCTCGCCAATCTGGACACACTAACATCTGGTGTCCGAAATGGGATCGCTCTCCGTTATCGACCTAATTGAAGTTCAACCTGCCGTACCCAATGAGGCTGCCAGGAGTACTTCGCACTTGACGCACCAGATGCGATGCGCAGTAACAAGAGCACGCATTCGTGGTCCGCCACGCAGCCTTCTGCCATTTTGGCATTCTCTCCTCCTCGCTGTGCGACACAGCCAGCCGCCACCACTGCCGTTCTCAGGCAGTCCAATGGTACATCTTATTGTGGGTAGCCGTCTTCCACACCGCTCCGATGCAGTACGGTGGCATGTTCCGGCTACACGCCACCATCCAGGAAACGCCCATCTTCCGGCCTACTAGCTGAGGCACATCACACAGCTGTCAACACTGCTGACATCATCTTCGCCGGGATGCAGCCGTCGACGACCCACCACCGCTGCAACTACAGCTTGTGTGCGTTCATTGATCAATTTTTCTTTGTCACTGCCTCCTTCCTGCCAGCTACGCCATCATCTTGTCGAGTGTAGGTCCTTTTTTTGTGCTGTAATTGTAAAGTTTTCGGCGAGCACTAGGTGTCCTAATGTTGTAACCATGCCTCAAACCCATAGTACCGCCACTGGCGAAGGGAACTCCCCACCTATGGAAAAACCAGACCCAGTAGTTGCCCTTCAACTACAAGTCATTAAGTTAATGTTGAGAAAGATAGAATTGATGGAAGAATGCCAAAAATTGGCTTAAACCCAGTCTGTTGATCTAAGTGCATCAGAAACACACCCTGCTGCACCGCAAATGATGGCTGCAAGCACCTTAAGTAGCACAGTACCCCAGCCTTCCATTGTAACTTTGGCTAACAGTTTCTCTTCAGTCAATTTCATTCCAATGTTTTCTGGGAAACCTAATGAACAAATAAATTCCTTTCTACAAACTGTCCAAGGATTAGGCCACGCTCGCGCTTGGCCAAACAATTTCCTATTAAATATACTCCACCTTTAATTGGCAGGTGATGCCCGTACATATATTGAATCAGTTCACACCCTTAGGGACAGCGTCTCTTTTGTCATGTTAGAGGCTGGGTTGAGAGAGAGTTATTCGGACAGGTGTGACGCCAGCTATTACAGGGACAAGTTGTCCACCCTCCACCCGAAGCAAGGGGAGGATGTAGAGACAGTTGCTGACTGAATCCGCACTGTGGCTTGCCGCACTTCTACGCTGGGTTCAGATTCTGACCGTAAAGAGATGTTAATTGAGCAGGCGACCTGTGTGTTGGAGGAGAGGTAAAAATAGCATCACCTGCCTTGGTTCACAATGCCTTAAGACTCATAATGATGCAAGAGGAGGTAGGGCATTTTATTACCAGTTCGGTGCATCCGAATGAACAACCGCGTCCAATTTTTAAATACAAGCAGGCATACCAATGCTGCCGAAAGGCAGGCCATGCTGCCGTGCACCTTATTGTTCTTTGTTTGGAACTATACGGCATATGAGTAGAAACTGCCTGCAGAACCCGGGAAACGGGGGGCCCTCGCACAATCAGCTGAGGCAACAAGTCAACAACAATCCACCACAACCCCAAAATCAGCCGAGAAATTGTCGGGGGGGAAGTCACGCTGCCCGACCATGCCCTCTGTAAAATTCATGCACCCAGTCTGCCGCGGTGTCATAAATGAGGCGGCAAGTATCCTCCTCAATATCAAAGTTTGAGGAAAAAATGTAAGAGTGCTTATCGCCACTGGGGCCCAAACCAGCGTACTATTCATAGGACATGGGGATAGATGAGTGTTAAAACCACCCCGTTACCACAGTAGTGGTCTGAGCGAAAAAATAATCGTACCCGCTGGGTATTGCCTACTTAAATTGAAAATCGGAGCCAGCCACTAGTCTTTAGAAATGGATGTAATCCGAAAACAAAGGCAAGATTTGGATGTCATCCTGAGGAAGGATTTCCTCCACCCCTATCAGAGTGTAGTAGATTACAGGATGCAAGCTGTCCATCTCGGTGCGGAAACCCACCGTTTTGGTGGCCTCTACGCCATTCCACTGCAAGGTGCTTGTGAAACGTGGCCACTTCCACAAGTTCATTCCGCGCAATCGTGGGCATTACGTACAACTACCTCTGTTAAAATCAGTGGTGGCACGGGATGCGTTCTCTGGATTGGGGTCAAATCCTGCAAACTGCCGAGAACAACCATATTCGTGGACCCTCTCCATCAAAATGACGTCCTCGCTGATTACAGGTACATGTTAAACATGGCTTAACGACAGCGGAAGTGCAGGGAAAGAAATTTGATGTTCTCATCTTAAACCTGGTAGTCAAGGCATACAGGATTTGGTTAGATCTACATGATTACTCTGCAATTCACATTTAAGTGCCTGGCAGAGGGTTCATCGAACCACAATCATACTATCTCTCTACCATTCCACTCCCGAACAGCGCGCGGGAAAAATTAACACCTAAACCTTTCTGTTCGAGCTCTGATTTCTCTTATTTTATCTTGATGATCATTCCTAGCTATGTAGGTTGGGCTCAACAAAATATTTTCGCATTCGGAAGAGAAAGTTGGTGACTGAAATTTCGTAAATAGATCTCGCCGCGACGAAAGACGTCTTTGCTTTAATGACTTCCATCCCAGCTTGCGTATCATATCTGCCACACTCTCTCCCCTATTAGGTGATAATACAAAACGAGCTGTCCTTTTTTGCACCCTTTCGATGTCCTCCGTCAATCCCACCTGGAAAGGATCCCACACCGCGCAGCAATATTCTAACAGAGGACGAATGAGCGTAGTGTAAGCTGTCTCTTTAGAAGACTTGTTGCATCTTCTAAGTGTCCTGCCAATGAAACACAACCTTTGGCTCGCCTTCCCCACAATATTATCTATGTGGTCTTTCCAACTGAAGTTGTTCGTAATTTTAACACCCAGGTACTTAGTTGAATTGACAGCCTTGAGAATTGTACTATTTATCGAGTAATCGAATTCCATTGGATTTCTTTTGGGACTCATGTGGATCACCTCACACTTTTTGTTATTTAGCGTCAACTGCCACCTGCCACACCATACAGCAATCTTTTCTAAATCGCTTTGCAACTGATATTGGACTTCGGATGACCTTACTAGACGGTAAATTACAGCATCATCTGCGAACAACCTAAGAGAACTGCTCAGATTGTCACTCAGGTCATTTATATAGATCAGGAACAGCAGAGGTCCCAGGACGCTTCCCTGGGGAACACCTGATACCACTTCAGTTTTACTCGATGATTTTCCGTCTATTACTACGAACTGCGACCTTCCTGACAGGAAATCAGGAATCCAGTCGCACAACTGAGACGATACCCCGGTATGCAGAGGCACGAGTGTGAGTTTGTAGCTGAACTTGTTTATTGTGCAATGTGAGCATGATGAACAGTTTTTTATGTAAAGGATAAAAATATAGGAGAACTTGTAAGCAACAGAAGTTGGAGCCCAGAACTGAAACAACGCCAAAGCCAGATAGCAGGTGCTGCATGATCAGCTCCTGTGCCATCAGACCACGAGTGCCAGAACCAGGCCACAGCCCAATGTCACCTAATTGATGCAACTTGGCTGAGCTGCTGCCATTTATGCCACACCTTCCAGTCATAAACACACTCCAGATGCTTCTGCAAACCCCAGAAATACCACTGTTACTATGGAATCAGCAGGCAGAAGCAGCATTTAACTGCAGCTATACCAGCTTATAATCGCTTGGCCAGCTGGACAGTAAGTGACACCCAGTCTGTGTCACTCGGAGCCATCGCCATAACTCTGCTGCCAGTGGGTAGTGAACCAGTGACCCTTACCTGTCTGCCAAACCGAGGCAGGCAACTCTCCACCAGCCACCTGCCCCTGCTCTGCAGTCGGTTGGTCCACAGGTTGACCCTGGCCATCACCGTGCCTCTGGGCATTGTGGCCTGCCATACCGACAGATGACTCTGCAGGCTGGCCTTGCTGTGCACCACAGCTGTATGAAGCCTTGTGCAGCGTCTGCATCATTGTTGCAGAGTCAACATGCCATGTCACCATTACGCTGTGGAGCAACTCACCTGTCTGCACCACTGGCCATTACTTTGCCTGATGCTCAATGTGGAATATTATGTGGAGGACGATATGTTGTGCAGTGACTGTACTAATGGGATGGAATAATTGAAGACTTGTTTTTGTTCATGGAAGAGTGGAATTCAGTGATTAAGTAAGGGATTGTGAGTACATCCATTGTTGTCTTCCACTAAAGTCGCACACCCATCCTGACAAGCAAGGATTGCCCGTGCTTAACTCTGCTTTTCCCACAGCTACATTAGACCCGCTACACTTAGATGACACCACTGTGGTATGAGACTTCAACGAATTCTTATAAATGTTTGTTAGGTCCTGCCAAAGTGAGTTTTTTGTCAAGAGCACAGTAGACACACAAGATGTCCTTCCTTCTAGCGTGCCTCACACTGTGCTCACATGTCGATACAGTCTTGGCTGGCGTGTTCGTAAACAGTCCAGGCGTGATGGAAATGAGCACTGTTTGGAGGGCCGAGGTCCTTTTCCTTGTTTGAGATGAGCCGGAGTGGGGCCCGGGTCTAACATGATGGCTGCCACCTTGCCCCAGAATTCTATTCGACACCCCATGGCCTTGGAAACTTCAAAGGATTAGTCCCATTTTAAAATGGCCTACAAAGTCAGGTTCTGAAATTTCAGAGCTTTCTGACACACCTCCATATCCAGAGCTGTCCGAATGATTGCATCCCTATCATCACCTTTGCCTACAATTCCTTATTTACAGGAGTCACAAAATGACATTCCCTACTGAATCTCCGCACTTCCGCTGCCCATACATGGTGATAAAATGACATGGCAGTGTGGGTGAAATTAAGTAATTGGTAGAGCAAACATTTTGTCAAAGGTCAGGTGTGCCAGTTCCGTGAGAGGGACCAGTTTGCAGAAGAGCTGTTATGTATTTGCTGAGATCCATAATAGGAAAAGTGATTTTACTACAGCTGGATCCATCACCTGGAATGCAGCAAAGTGCTGCTGGACGCACTTCCCATATGCTTCCCACTCTTTTGCTGGCTCATCGTATGGTGGGAACTTCAATGGCAGATTTGTAGCCGATGGGCAGGAGAGCAACGCATACAGTAAAGCTTCCTGGCATTTCTGTCCCCCAACTACTGTTGTTGAAACTGCCATAGCACAACTTCCATTGACACACGTGGTAAGGTAGCCTGTTGCACAGGGCTCACGGGTACATAATAAACATGAAAAGATGCCGATGATCTTCACCGATTATGTTGTAACTCCCAATGCAGAAAAAAAAAGACAGCTTCTCCAAAACCGGTCAGATGCAATGCATGACATAGCCATGTGGCAAGACAGATACAGTACAGCTCTAGCTAGTGCAGTAAATAGGATGATGAGTGAGAGCAGACTGAGAGCAATCGCTGGGTGGTGATCACGTACATAGATGGCATGTCACAGATGGCACTGAGAGGGGCTGTGCAGCCATCATGCATGGCCACTCCAGCTGTGATTTCTCAACAGGTGGCCATGCTTTGTAATAGTGGATGTGAAGTGATTGTCACATCATATGTGCCGGTTGTGTGATGACAAGAGACATAGGAGACATTGGGTGGTGCCTAATGTCCAAGTGGCAGCCCAGTGAATTACCTCAAGGTGCTGAGTATGCTGATAAAAAATTTTCAACTGATTTTACATAGACTTAAAAATCTTCAGGGACAGTGAATCCCTTTTCAACATTGCAATACATCAGATATCTGCCGTATCACTCTTACTACTCTGTTCAGGAATTTGTGAATGGGAGCTTAAAATAGTTTCATGATTGTTTAATGTTAATAAAAATATTATAGAATTTGGGTTATTTGCATTTAGTCATTACTTAGTTTATGTAATTCTGTTAATATGTATTGCAGACTGACTGTCCAACAGTATGACAACAAGGGGGCCTGCCAAACATGGTTCTCAACATGACACCTTTGAAGTGAGAAGATAGTCTTACTTTATCACTTGTATTATTTTTGTGATATTATTTTCATTGTAAATATGTTGAGTTTTCAATTATGTAAATACACATACTCATAATCTTGACAAATTTCACACCCAGGGCAAGCTCATCACTATTTGAATCCATGGAACATGCATACATTTGATAAATAACTAAAGTAAAATAAACACATCAGTTGTCAACTTCAACAAAAAATCATTAGCTCAAGGAAAAAAAAAAAAAGAATGAAAATGCCAGGTAACAGTAGTTAGACACTTTCCTAGTAAAGAAATGTGTGTATTACCAATTTCTCTCTTATTTTTTCCAATCTGTAAAATTTGTTACAGAAATATTAAATGGTTCTTGGAATGGCTCTAAGACTATATACACAGCTTGCTATAGTGACTGTCTCTGTTGTTACACACACTCTGTCTAGAAGTGCCTTGAATTAAAATCCTAAAACATTGAAATTGCAGATCTTATATTTTATTCCACAATTTACTTTACATAATCTTGTCAGTTTCCCATCCCATGTTAAGAGGGTGATCGTATTATTTTGACCACTCCATGTCTGCTTCACTGATTAAATATCATAAATATGTTAGTGAAACTTCCAATGAAATTTGGAAAAATTTTTTGCATTGTGTAATAATATTTTCATTGAATAATAATCTTATAGGAGAAGTAAATTTAATAGCAAACTTAAATATGAAGTTCTATACAAAAGTTACCAAAATACATTAAAATTATTACGTCGTACCAAGACAGCCGGTGTGGTCGAGCGGTTCTAGGTGCTTCAGTCTGGTCGCAACCGCTACAGTCACAGGTTCAAATCCTACCTTGGGCATGGATGTGTGTGATGTCCTTAGCTTAGTTAGGTTTAAGTAGTTCTAAGTTCTAGGGGACTGATGACCTCAGATGTTAAGACCCATAGTGCTCAGAGCCATTTTTTGAAGACCTTGTTTTGCAGCATTGCCCTGTGGAGTAAATACACCGATCTCCAACAACTTATTGTTTTGCATATTTCTTATCATATTCAATTAAGATTAAAAGTGGGAGAAAGTGATGTCGATGTTACATAATGATTCACTTCGATGTACATTATACCTCCCTTAGAAATCTGTTTGTTTATGAGTGGAAAGCAAAGTTGGAGAAACATTAGCTTCAGAAGCTGTCATTTTAAATGATAATGGTTGCTCTTTCATTAATTGATACTATATTTTAATTTTTTTTTTTCCAGAGTTCTCTCAGTATCCAACAACAGGATGCGAATATTTCCGTACAATCTTTTTCCTCATGCCACTTTCTCCCTGAGTTTGTCAAACAATCCATTCATTGCACAGTATTTTGTGGTATCGGAAACACCTCAGAATCAAGAAGCACTAACTCTGAAAGAATTAGCCAGCCGGGTTGTAATTGACTACAGGTAATTATTTTATATTTCTTCTGGAGCTATAGTGTTCCTGTAGTAATTTTGATGCACAATTCCCTCATAGTTTTCTCCCTGGATCACTTATTTGCCTCCTGAAATGTGATCCTTTGTACCTTTGCTTACTTATCACATTTTGAGATTGATTGACCAGAAAACTATGATCCTGTGACAAAAAAATAATATTGCAATGATGAAAAGTTTGGAATGGACTTAAACAAAAGTTTACAAGACATACCACCATTCACCTTTAAAGACAAACCACCAATTCGCACACAGGCACTTAAAAAGAACAAATTATTGCAATACTTTACAGTTTTCTTGCGAACAGGAATCTAAAATACGTAGGTACTAGTGAGTACCCACATGCGTTGAGTGCCACTCAAAGAAAGAAATTATTTGTGTTTAAATTCTTTTCATTGAAGTTTTGCTGGATACATAATTTTTCTGTTTCTTTTTCCTTCTGGTGCATACATGAATAAGTCAAAATGTTTTCCAATGCATGAGAAGGCCACATACAGCTGTCTACGTGAGAAGCATGGATCTACCAAATTTAGCCCACACACTTTGTCATTGTCCCTGCACTTTGTTGATGGCTGTTGTAAATGCAAGTTGCTCCAGACACTGCAAATAGCATACCTGTTAGAATCAGTGGGATACATGGCAACAGTAAATCTCGTATTGTAATTTTCTGGTTAAAAACATAGGTTTTGATGATATTGTTTATCATCTTTTCTCGGAAAGTCTGGTGCTGTTGCAAAGTCATGGTGAATTTATGTTTCGAAGAATGGTAAGCTTATGTCCTCAGTCAAAACCAGTGCCTCATTTAACAAGTTTGGTGTGAATTAAATGCCATAGCATGCAAATGATGTGGGGTGTTTTCACTTGTGTAGGCTTTGTGTTTTTGTCAAGGATCTAACGGATGGAGTGGGAAGCACATCACCATGATTGCAACTAATGTTCATATTTGTTGTGCCTGAGCAGTATTCGATGCATTAGTGAATGAAATGTCCCAATATGCATCATTTTCAAGATGATTTAATTCTTGGCAAGCTTCATGACAAGTGGTACATACTTCACCATTCACTGTTCTCAGTTCTTGGAAGGAAGTTGGTTGACATACAGTGACAGTAATCACAAGCAGAAGCATTCTGCATTGTGTGGGTGAATAGTATACAGACGGCCTAATGTGTTGATTAAATATAATTTGGAGTGTCCCGCAACTGCTTTACCTTATTTGCGAGGTTGAAATTTGTTGCTGATGCATTCCATATGTAGTATGTTGGCAGTTGAGAGTAGAGTAGAGTCTTATCAAACACATCATCCCTGCCCAATGAGAAAAATGTAGTTAATGTTGTTCATGGTGGTGATAACAATGCCCTTGCATGTGCATTTTATGTTATAAAGTACACACACTGTCCATTTTCAGGTGCACTGCCCAATGAACGAGTGTTACATGTCGTTCATGGATTGAAAGTGATAAAATGTGCCATACTGCTTTGTTGCTACTAATTTAACATTCCAGTTGATGTTGGGCAATTTCATTGAGAGATGAGGTGTTTCCCACTCAAACAAACTGCCATATTGCTACATTTGCTAATTTACTTCATAGATTTCACTGAATTGCAATACTTGACATTGATATGTGCTTTGTTTTCAAGAGTAACAATGAATACAGTACAAACAAATGCTCATTAAATTCAGCATAACTGTTTTATTGTTTAAAGTGATCATTGATGTTTGAGTAGATATCTGTCTTTGCCAGAGATAGTCTTGACTAGTAAGTCTCTTGGGTTTTATTTCGTGCATTTTCTGTCAGACGTGCATGATGAATTGTTTTTGGTGACACTCTTCAAATAATTTTATGTCAGTGTCAACATATGGTATTTTTGCCGAGATAACTTGAGTAATTTGATGTGCGATTTCTTCCTTCCAACCAAACCAAAATGTATGCTTGTGGCAATTCCCTATTTCGTAATTCAGTATAATACATCAAACAGTACATCTCTCCAAAAACATGTTGCTTGACAATGAAATGCATTGAAGATTTCAATTTCTGTTTGAACACACGTGGAAATAGCGTGAGAATCCAATGATGATTGTCCAATTAACAAAAGTTCTTTTATTTCCTCTCATGTAGGACTGCATGTGAATGTAATACAAAAATATGGGCAACTGTATTGTAAACTTATGTGATTGGCTTCTTTTCAGATGGGCCCACAGCATGCATTAAGTCAGTGAATGACATATTACTTATTTTCCTGTTTTCTGTGGCACACTGATTTTATAAGCTTGTTATTTGCATACAAAGAGGCCCATTTTGGAAGTTTTCCATTTTCATGTAATTGTTTTTATTTGTCGCAGTATAGTATCTTGGAGTGTCTGTCAGTATTGTTTCTCAGTTTTTGTGCTGTTAAATTTTGTCAGAACCCTATGTATTGTGTGCACTTTTTATGAGCGCTTGTGATTGTTTGACAGCACAGTCCAGTCCATTGATACATATGTTTACCATTCGGCAGTTCTGTACAATCATATTAACAACATTATGTGGACTGAATAAAATTTGTAATCCGGTGACCATTTCTCACTTAGTACCTTTGTTCAATTGGAAACATTGATCAATTTGTCAATCAGTGTTTCCCATGAAATAAATTTAAATAAATTTCGGATCTGTGTTTGGCAGTGGTGGTAGTAATCCTGCATGATGATAATTTGCATTTGCACTTTGACTGTTGTCATGTAATTCTTACACAACATATATTTTGCACCGAATGATGTCATTCAGAAACATGGATTGTATTTGTGTTTGTTTTCAAGAAATTTTTCAATTGGCTTGTGTCACTTGATACCTACGTTATAGTTTGGATGGTGAATTTAATTATAGCAATTTAATTTCTCCATCCATGCAGCACATTCCATGTATTTCATTTTTAAATTTGAGGCCACTATGATACACATGTAATTAAACCATTTTCCCCATAATTACCCTTTAATGAAGACTGTAATCATAATTAGCATCATAATGGAATGCACCATGCTGTAAATTAGCATACAGTGTTCTCCTGGATCGAGTGGTACGTACTCAAATGGTATCCAGTTTTGCTTTCCATTACTTGACTGTTTCAGATGAGCAGGCTTGAACATTGCATACTCCAGCAGTTGTGTCTTGCGTCTCTTTTGTCATCTGTTTCTGAAGCTCGTGATGCCTTTTTCTTTTATGCTTGATGTGTAGATCAACATATCACTTTGTCATTTGGGTGGCATAATTGATTTGGGAGTGGAAGTAATGCCTTGTGATGACTATTACAAACTCATTGGGGAAAAAAGAAAATGTGTGTGGTATCTATTATCTAATGTCAACTGGCAATGGGAATTGCACAATCAACACCAGGTGTTATATAACACACAAATGAAATTTCACTGTTGGTATTTGAGTCAATTCAATTACATCATGTATGCTCACTTTTACACCAGAAACACGTGTACCAGTGCTAAACTACATGAAAAACATTTGTTAAAATGACTCTTGTGCCACCTGTTGCAAAATGGATGTACTAATTCAGAAAACTATGCAGATTGCACACAACTACTCACCAAAGTTTCATTACAGTTGAGTATATGGTGTAGGACAGGCCTGGCAAAGTGTGGCTCATGAGACAGACTCCTCCAGTGAGTGCTTCCCCCTCCAACTCTAACCACACATTGTTATCATGACTTGGCCACAGACTTCGGTTTCCTCATTTATCAGGAGTCGAGTGGGGCAGCATCTCTTTGAATTCGAAGAGGCACTGTGGTTTTGTTCGTCTGCATGTTCTCGACATTCTGTTCAGATTTACTCTTCTTTGTATTGCACTATCATTCAGTTCGTCATTTGGTTATTACTGTGACCACCATTCTGGTTGTGGTTCTTGTTATTGCTCTGGCTATTTTTCTATTATGGTTCTTAAGAATGTCAAAAATAAAGAATACTGAAAACTTTCTTTTTAATGAGGAGTAGGAGAGTAAGTACTTTTTTGTACACAAACCCTGTGAAAATGATTAAGTGAAAGTAAGAACTTTTTTGTGCACAAACCTTGTAAAAATACTTAAATCAAAATAAAGGTAGTAATCTTGCTCAACATTTCTCTTCACTCCATGACTTCACACAAAACAAAAGCAGTTTAACTACATCATCTCTGATATGCTTAAAATTATCAGAAGCTCAGAAATGCTTCTCTGATGGATTACTCGTGAAAGAATGTGCACCAGGAATGTCAAAAGCATTGGGCCATGTTGATGCAACTGTACATTTTAAAACATATGCTTGTAATGTAACACTGTTAATTCTTGATATGTGAAATAGCATAAAGAAGAAACAAAACAATTTAATTGCAAAGCATCCATATTATTCTTTGTGTCTCACCAAGAGTATTGATTGAATAGGTCTCAGTCAACTGATAACAATGGATGACTTTTCTGTACATGAAAAGTTACGTGCTTTAGTCTCAGTGTTCAGAACAGGTTTGGCTATTTTTAACACTGTCGAAAAGCCTGTCCGCAAAATAGGTGGTTTTTAAAAATGCTCTGCAGTTAGTACCTACGATACACCGGCCACGGTTGACAGGAAAAATAGGTTTGTTTGTCAATTAAGAAAAACTAGAATAAATTATTTAACTTTTCATGGCATCATTCATCGGGAAGAACTGTTCGGGAAAAGTGACAGCCTTCTGTCCTCAGTGAAAGCTGCAACGAAAATTGCAAATATAATACACTGACGATATCAATCTGTATTCCATTGAAAATTTGAACAATTTTTGGAAGGAGACATGGAATATGGAGATATACTTCTTCATTCTGAAATTTGTTGGTTAATTGCAGAAAAATGTTTAACTTTTTCCCCCATGTAGAAAAGAACTTCCCTAGATTTTGATTAGAGAACTAAAATTGGATGCTTCAAAATTTGAAAATTATTATTTTCATTTTTTTTATTATCAGAATTGGAGTTTCAAACAGATTTTACAGATAATTTAAATAATTTGCATTTATGTTTTCAAGGAAATGAATGCACAATTTCTCATATGTTTAAGGATATTAATAAATTCTGGTGTGAACTTAAGTTGTTTAAATTGCAACCAAACATGGAAAATTTGTCATTTCTCGAGCTGTTGCGAACTGAAAGAAAACCACAGGAAAGTAAAATTTTCAAGATTTACTTCTATAATTGGTGAAGTCCTCAATGAGTTACATATCTGTTATAAGGATTTTGAATGTATAGAGCTGGATATAATTTTATTCAAGAATCCAATGAAGAACAGAAAAGAAGATGCTGCAATTTTTAAATTTTGCCGGCCGAAGTGGCCGTGCGGTTAAAGGCGCTGCAGTCTGGAACCGCAAGACCGCTACGGTCGCAGGTTCGAATCCTGCCTCGGGCATGGATGTTTGTGATGTCCTTAGGTTAGTTAGGTTTAACTAGTTCTAAGTTCTAGGGGACTAATGACCTCAGCAGTTGAGTCCCATAGTGCTCAGAGCCATTTGAACCATTTTTTAAATTTTGCCACAATATCGGTTCCCAGAACTCGCAGACATTGCTCTTAGTCTTTTTTTAAGTCAACATACATTTGTGAAAGTACACTTTCTTCAAAGAAGTACATTAGATCTCTCAGTGTAATGCATTGTCAAAAGAGTTGTTGGGACATCAACTTCATTTCGCTACAGCACAAACTAAAACTGATATTGCGGAACTTGTCGAGATCGAGTTATATAAATTTAACCTAAATATTTAGATAACTCATTAATGTAAGTATAAGAGTTTGAGTCAAATAACTAAATGAAAATCAATGTCGTAGTAATGTACGTCTTTCGCTATTTACGTACGGGGAATTGATATTGTAGAGCTCGTGACCCACGACAACTGACGGACAGTTGTCCGTGCAATTGGCTGGCACGGCTGTGGTGGGCTTGTGATGGCACCACACAATGGGGAAGCACTCACTGAAGGGGAATGACTTGCAAGCCACACTTTGCCGGGCCTGGTGTAGGAACACACGTGGGACAAACAAACAACATTTATTTATAGGCATACTTCTATTGACTCAAATCATTCATTTATAGGTATACTTCTATTCACGTTGCATCAGTAGGTGTGTGTGTGTCGTTTCTCTCTCTCAACATGTAGTCTCAAAGGGGAATGATGATCCTATCATAGTCCAAAATATAGGTTGCTTCAAAAAGGTCAATCGGGTTTCACAAGACTATATTTTTTACATGAATAAAGATAGAAACTTGGGATGAATATTAACTTATGCATAGGACTGGAAGTTTTTATTTTCAATTGGACCATCCAATTTTATTAGGAAATATGTTTTTAAATGTATGGACATACAGCCTTGAAGTACTTTTTACAATTACATTTAGAATCAAAGTTTTCATTTATGTTTCATAAATGTTCCACAAGTCCTCCACTAGGCACACAACAAACATCAAGGCAATTGTCAAACTTGCCCTATATTTTTTTGAGCGTATCTGGAGTTAATGAATTCACTGCTGTTGTTATGCAGTGTCACATCTCACGCAAAGTTGTCGGAAGGGGAGACACACAGATAGTCTTTCGCAAACCCCTACAAAAAGCAGAAAAAAGAAGAGAATGAAAACCACACACACACACACACACACACACACACACACACACACACACACACACGATGTTCTCAAGTGCAAATGCTAATGTGGTGGTGCACTGTTCTGTTCCAAAAATGAAATTTTCAGCATCTTAATACAGTTGTGGAAAAAGGCAGATCTTCAACATATCGAGATATATGATTCTAAAAACAAAGATGATGAGACTTACCAAACAAAAGTGCTGGCAGGTCGATAGACACACAAACATACACACAAAATTCAAGCTTTCGCAACAAACAGTTGCTTCATCAGGAAAGAGGGAAGGAGAGGGAAAGACGAAGGTGAACAGCGGATGGATATGTGTGTGTGTGCGCGCGAGTGTATACCTGTCCTTTTTTCCCCCTAAGGTAAGTCTTTCCGCTCCCGGGATTGGAATGACTCCTTACTCTCTCCCTTAAAACCCACATCCTTTCGTCTTTCCCTCTCCTTCCGTCTTCCCTGATGAAGCAACTGTTTGTTGCGAAAGCTTGAATTTTGTGTGTACGTTTGTGTTTGTTTGTGTGTCTATCGACCTGCCAGCACTTTTGTTTGGTAAGTCTCATCATCTTTGTTTTTAGATATATTTTTCCCACGTGGAATGTTTCCCTCTATTATATTCATAGATATATGATTCCTTTAACTTTTTACTTTTTTTTTTGGAAAGAAATGAGTCTAAATATTTTCTTGGGAAATGATGTAAAAGATGTGAAACTTCAGAGCCTCTCTCATACTGAACCACGGTATGTGCCTGCTGTGTTCCTCATATGCTATGGCTGTTCACCTTTCCATGTGAATGGAACATTGGCCTCATCACTGAAAACTAACCATGAAAGGTAATTTTTATCTTCCATTTTCACAACAAGAGTGATTTCACAAAATTCTAAATGGTGTTATTAATCATCATGGAAGGCATGTAATGGTTGAATGTCGTATGGAATGAATGATTGAAATACATTCCATGCTGGCAGAATGAGTAGATGAGTAGATTTCTGTGAACTATGAGCAAAAAACTGTTTAATGCTCTTAACAAAACTAAGGAAGCACACAGGGGTGATCTATTAATTTCCACTGAAATTAACAATCTTTTGCCTTGAAAGTGCCGGTGGCTTCATCAAATGCTTTGAGCCTTATGAGGGCCAGTGCTGTATTCTCAAGAAAAATCGTGCACACGGTCATAACTGAAACACGACAAGATGGCGTCGAAGGTAAAAGTTCAAAATGTGTGTGTCCACAAAAACGTAAATTTTGCCCTGAAAAAGGATATTACTAAAATTCAAGAAAGAAAAACTGAAGTGAACACGCCACGTTTTCTGCAAGATAGTTCGACAGTTTCCAAAAAGTGGACAAAGGTGAAGTGGAGCGGCCACAAACAAAAAGTACAAGATCAAGAGAATTGTGAAATAAATGTAAGCTTCGTGCACGGCAACTAATTTCAAGTACTTTCCACAACAGATTGTGGAAGTGCAATGTCTAGTGATAGTGCTCATGAACCATGTGAAAAGCAAAAGGATCTTGTAAGTAAGCCAGAACAAAAAAATTCGTTGACGCAGAAAAACAAGAAATCCGACGTAAATTTAGTAAACAAACATCTGCCGACCTTATGTAGTTCCGATGGATTATCGGCTTGTGTGAAAAAGAAAAGAGGAAATAAACAGCGCAGTTAGGCCTACATTTTGTAGCTCCAAAACAATTACAAAAATTGAAATATATTCAGACAGCCAAGGGCGAAACATAGCTAATGACTTTCGTAATAAAAGCAATGTGAGCTTAACTTCCATGGTGAAACCAGGTGCAAAATTCTGCACAGCAACTGCAATAAGCCACGAAAAAATTCCCACATTAAGCAACAAAGACTTTGCCGTTTTCCTGGCAGGAACAAACGACGTCGCAAGAAACGAAAAACAAGATCTGTTGCTTTCGCTAGAAAGGTGACTGTATGAACTAAGATGTACAAACATCATTGTATTTTCAGTACCACATCGTCATGACCTAGCGGAATGGTCCTGCGGTAACAAAGAAGTGGAAAGTGCAAATAGTGAGATGAAACAGATATGCAGACAATTTGAAAATGTGACTTTCATTGATATAAGCAAACTAGGAAGGAGATTCCATACTAGACATGGTTTCCACCTAAATAGATTAGGAAAAAAGTTCGTAACTGCAAAAATAATAGAAATAGTAAATGCCAAAATGAAAGTAAGTTGTGACACTTCAAACGTAATACCCCTCAAGGACAATACCCACAAACTAGTTGGTGAATCTGAAACTGAAGCATCACCACTACAAGACAAGTGTGATGATGTTCTGACATTGCAAGAAAACACTCCAAGTGCTAGCAGTTCACAAGGAAGCATATCAATAACAACAGAACCAACACCTGAAGTATCAAAAACAGCTACATCGTCATCATCATCAACAACAACAACAACAACAACAACAGAAATGACAGCATCAATGACACCGGGAGCTACACCAGCAGCAGCAACAAGCAACTCACTAAATCCCTGTGAACGACCTACAAGGTGCAGAACACCTGTCCTTCTGGAGGATTTTTGGTACCTCGCCATGGCAAGGAACGGAGTATGACACCACAAAATGTAAATACAAATATAACCAGTTCTCATCCTCATCACCTGCAGATTCTAAGCTTAAACATTCAGTGTCTTAGAAATAAATCATTAGAACTTGAGGTACCTATGAACAGTGCAAATATTGACTGCATGTGCATTGTGGAGCATTGGTGCAGAAGTTTTGAACTAAGTAGCATTAATATTCATCCATTTAAGTTGGCAAGCCAATATTGTAGAAAAATTACCAAAAATGGAGGTTTATGTATATTTACCAAACCAAGTATCAGCTATAAAAGAAGGTGTGAAGCTGAATCGTTGAGTGTGGAAAATCATTTTGAAGCAGCAGCTGTGCAGTTGAATGAAATACAGGAAAAGTCATAGTCATAGCAATATACAGACCACCTACTGGTGATGCAGACATATTCTTTAACCAATTAGAAATATTGCTTAACACTCTGTTCACCGATAGAGCCACTGTAGTTGTGTGTGGTGACTTCAATGTTAATCTTATGAGTGCAAGTAGGCTAAAAGACCAGTTCCTAAATCTGTTATGTAGTTTCAACCTGCTTCCACACATACACACACCCACAAGAATAGCACATAATACAGTCAGTCTTATTGATAATACATTTTCAAATGTAGGACGCACAGAAGTTGAAGTAACAAATACTGGTTTGAGATTATCAGACCACAATGCTCTTGTCCTCAAAATTCCTTCAAGGCCACTGAAAGAGAAAAAAACACACTTCATGTATAAAAGAAATTTTTCTGCAGAAAACTGTGTAGAATTCATAAATATGCTAACTAATGAGGCTTGGGCAGAAGTACTATCCAATACAAATGATGCATATAGACCTTTTTCTTCCATTTTCATGGAATGTTTTGAAATGTGTTTTCCAAAAAAGCTGTCAACAATCAGGTCACATGGCAATACAAAGCCAAGTTCTTGGATCACAGCTGGCATCAAAACTTCCTGTGGAACTCTAAAGAGACTAATTTCTAAAATGAAAACATCCACAGACCCACAATTCATAGAATATGTCAGGAATTACAAGAGGGTATATAGAAAAGTAATTGCTAAAGCAAAATTCATGAGTAATGATAGTTTTATAAGACAGTCTGAAAACAAATCAAAAGCCATATGGGGTATTGTGAAGACTGAAACGGGGAAGAGTTGTGAAAACCAGGACATTAGCCTCAAAAATTTTAAAAATGTCAATATTAATAAACAAGATTTGCCAAATTATTTTAACAATTATTTCATAAATGCAACAACTTAATTAAGCTTAAAATTTACAAACGAAGAAAAACCTGAATATCCAAAAACAGCTTGTAGGATGAGGGTAGAGCCAACAAATGAGAGTGAAATGTGGAAAGTGATACAAAGCTTGAAACCCAAAATGTCGGCTGGCATAGATGAGGTACCTGTGTCAATCGTAACAAGAACAGCACCACAAATCGCAAAGCCCTTTGCACACATAGCCAATTTATCATTCAGTGAAGGAGCTTTTCCAGAAAGGCTGAAAATTTCAAAAGTGAAGCCATTATTTAAAAATGGCGACAAGTATAAGGTAAAAAACTATCGCCCAATATCTCACCTCTCAGCATTTTCAAAAATATTAGAAAAACTGATGAAGCACTGAATCAACAAATATCTAAATGACCATAATTTACTAAACAGAAATCAGCATGGCTTCGAAGCACGTAAAAACACTGAAACAGCAGTAATGTGGTACACTGAACAAATAATCAAAAATCTAGAAAAAGATTGTAGTGTAGTAGGAGTAAATTTAGACCTCTCCAAAGCTTTTGACACTGTGAACCAGGACATTCGTTTAGAAAAATCAGAAGTGTTGGGTATACATGGGATAGGAAAAAAATGGTTTGAATCATACCTAAAAAAAACAGAACACAGGTTGTAGAACTGACATCAACTTACTCCAACCACAAAATAAATTCAGTATCAGAGGCAAAAAATATAGAAATCGGAGTACCACAAGGCAGCATCCTAGGGCCCCATACTGTTTCTTGCATATATAAATGATTTTCACACCTCAGATGATGCAGCCAAAGCAATAATATTTGCAGATGATACTAGTGTGATAATAAGTGCACCAAAGCAATTGCTACCAACAACTGCTGATAAAGTACTAAATTACATCCACTCTTGGTTCAATGTAAACTGGTTGACATTGAATGTAAATAAAACAAATTATATGCAGTTTGGGAAAAGATGTCAAAATGTAAATCTCGATCTGGTGTGGGGTGACAAAGCCTTGGACAGAGTGACATCCACAAAATTGCTGGGGATTCATGTGGATGAAAACTAAAATTTTAATGACCACGTAATAAAACTTGCACAGAAACTTAATTCAGCCTGTTTTGCCCTCAGAATTATTGCAAATGTTTGTACCTCAGAGGGTGCCAGAATGGCATATTTTGGCTATTTTCTGTCTCTTGCCACATACGGAGTAATATTTTGGGGTTCCACAACAGGGCGCCTAAAACAAATTTTTTTGTTGCAGAAGAGGGCCATCCGTATAACAACTCAGTCATCCACAGACACACTGCAAACCCATATACAAAAAGCTTAGAATACTTACTATACCATCATTATACATATACAAATGTGTATTGTATGTCAGGACCCACATTGCAGATTTTCAGCCAAATGCCGACTTTCATAACTACAATACCCGTAATAGCGCAGCACTCCATACTCAGCGAACAAAAAGAATGAATACACAAAGGCATGTGAGCCACATCGGTGCAAAACTGTACAACACACTGCCAGTCAACATCAGGCAGTTAGAAGATGATAACAAATTTAAAACAGAATTTAAAAAATTTCTAGTAGAACAATGTTTTTAGTCTGTAAATGACTATGTAGGTCAATAAATTTTTTCTGATGATATTTATAAAGGCAAAATGGAAAATACTCTATCTGTACCTAATCATTCATTACCTAATCATTCATTACATTTACATACTTAAAGGACAGCTGTTGTGTGATGTAAATATATACTTAAGCAGTGTTGTGTATATAAGGTCTTGCCATTTAGGGAGGACAAGACTAAAGCCTTATGAAAAACAGACTATGCATTTAAAATAACAAGCAGGGATGTATATAAGCTATATTAATTTCATTGTATGATTATTAACTTCATTGTATTATTTTGTTTTGTACTTTTTTACGAATATATTGTTTTTTCTTTTTTCTTTGAAATGGGACACAAACCCTTGTACCATTGACAACGTCCATACAATATTAAATGGAGACTGCCACACACTTGTTGTTGCCTTATCATCACCATTCCGACTTTGACATATTGCGTAATGACATAGCTGCACTGGGTAGTCATCTACGGGCAACTACATAAACTACCAGAAAACAGCTTTTAGCCTTCCACTTGAGAAATTGGGAAGCAAGCAGAACAAAGCACATACAATACAGTGACATCACCATGGAGTACCATGATACTGCCAGAGTATCTTAGTCCGCCGCTCGTGGTCTCGCGGTAGCGTTCTCGCTTCCCGAGCACGGGGTCCCGGGTTCGATTCCCGGCGGGGTCAGGGATTTTCACCTGCCTCTAGATGACTGGGTGTTTGTGTTGTCCTCATCATTTCATCATCATCCAGGAAAGTGGCGAAATTGGACTGAGCAAAGATTGGATACTTGTATGGGCGCTGATAACCACGCAGTTGAGCGCCCCACAAACCAAACATCATCATCATAGAGTATCTTAGGATAGTATTGGGTAAGACACTATCATTTAAGGGATGCTCTACCAATATCAGATAACAAGTGCCCGTGAGGAACAGCATTATGAGCTGATTAGCAAGCTCACAGTGGCGTCGCTCACCATTACAAACATTAGTGTTTGCTGCACAGGAAAACTGATTGAAGATTCAGTTGCATGAATTTCATCCACAAAATGGGCATTAGATTACTGAATGACAGTGTAATGTAATAACATTTTCTTGAGTACTTGGGTTCCACCTAATTACGGCCTGCCACAGTCCATGGTAGAGCTGTGGAAGACAAGTGGGGAGACATTGTAAACATAGATGCTGCCACAAGAATGTTTTCTGCCTCAATGTTAAACAGTCATGGCTTGTACGGAAGTCGCTGAACAGAATGTGTGCAGGTATTGGCAGATCCAAGGGCTGTCCGAGAAATTGGGATTTCAGTAATAGACTCCTCACTCTATAACTGTGAATATCAGATCATTTTGCACATGCTTCAGTACAAACAGTGCAGCTTGACTTACACTTCAAGCAAAGTAATGATAGAAAGCAAAAACACTAGCTGTGTCATGTTACTGGATGAATTTTATATGACTGAGTAACTGAATCTATTAGTACGTACTATTTTGCATTTAATTTGTTTTATCTTTGTGTCATTTGTGATCATTGTTTGTTATCTGTTATGTCATTATCCTCCTTGTGGTCATTTGGAAAGAAATATAGGGATCAATTTGAAATTTTATTTTCTTTCACAACTTTCCAAAGAAGGATGTACCGAAAAACCTGCCGAGAAGGTACATTCCTCTCTTTGCTTCTCTTGCAACAATGCATCAAATGCTATAAAATTTATACTGTGTTGGTAAGTACTGAAAGGAGGGAGAGGGGCAGGGGATGGGGAACATGACTTGGCAGCAGCATGGGAGAGAAGAATTTGTGGCATTCTTGTGGCAGGGGAAACTCACATCTGGGGCATAAAAAACATAGCGGTCTTAGTGAGTGTCACAGAAAGTGTACGGTTAGTTGAAAATTCCTCAATCAGGCAGTGAAATGCAATGTCGTTTATGTCAAAAACACACTAACTTCTCAACACAGAGCATGAACTAAAAAGACTAAAAAGAGACTTTGTACAACATTCTCCAGTGAGTAGATCAGATCCTTCAAGTGTAATTATTGAAATGTCTACAAAATTCCTGTCTACAACTGACATAAAGCTCTCATCACACTCAGAAGATCTATAGCCAAAAACAGTTTGATCTGTGGAAGTAAGTGATTGTTAGAGGGGTGCCTAATCTGGTGAATTTGGTGAGTAATCCAAGAATTTGTACTTGAAATTGCACAATTTTCTGTGCACCAAAGCACCATTGTGTGCAGGTACACTGATGTAACTTTTCCCAGGCTTCTCTTTACATGTTTTATTTCATTTAGTTTGTCTGGAAGACTTTTTAAGTCTTGCCAGTTATTGTTTGTCCCTTCTGCAAGATTCGCAATAACAAGAATCCCTTCTGTACCCCGAAAACATGGGCTACAATTCCTGTGGCAGGCTTTGCCTTGTGTAGTTCTGGCCCACAGTTTCCACACATACTTCGGTTGATTTTTTGTTTCTGGTATGAAGGGATGAATTGATTTTTCATTCACAGAAACAAATTGATGCACAAAATTATTGTAACACACCCATATTACCACTCTTCACTGGTGGCTACCTCCTCTGCTGCCAGTAAATCAGCAATTTTCCCCCTCGCATACTGAGTGAGGACCAATCAGGCCATTGCTGGTCTGGAAGCTGTCAGACCAGCACTGGACATTGCCTCCACCTCTGCAGGGCACCCACATGAGCCAATGCTGCCAGCTTGCATGCACCTTTGCTAGGCTCAGTACAGGCCAGCTGCCAGCCCGCACCACCGACGACCCCGGGGCAGGGCCTCACTGATGCCTGTGCCTACCAGTACTACTACGGCACATTGCGGCACCAACTGCTGACATATAAGCTGGGGAAGAGACCACAAAATTCATAATTCACTCTCACTTGCACTGTTACGATCATTACTAATACGCTGCTCTCATGAACTGAGCTTTGCTATTGTCATGGACTCTGTTTTTGGCTATTTTGGACATGTATATGCAAATGCTTGTCCTGTATCATAAAGTTTTGTGTTGTCATCAAACTGTTTTACTGTTGCACATACTTTTCTCATGTCCTTTGTTACCACAAAAATCAGTAATGTTTGCTTCAGAACTGGTCCAAATATTGCTGAAAAATTTATTTTTTCATCTAATTTTTGTCGCTGTTCCACAAATGTGGTATTGTTCAGAGTTGTCCCTAACAGTTCTCAGTGTAAAATATGCGGTATTCTTCCTTCTGATAGGCTTATGGTGTCAGCTATTTTGAACACCTTTTAACTCCAATATGGTATTGTGCACTTTCTCATTTCCTCATCTGTTGTAATCTACTGAACCAAAGGTAGCAGCAGAAATATTACAGCTGTCAGGACAATGCAGCTGGCTTCTTTAGCTACCAAATTAACACACACACACACACACACACACACACACACACACACACACACACACACAAAAAGTGCCTTACTATTTTTCTAATTTATTACAGTTTTTCCCATGCTTATTAATCCCCTCTTGTGAAAATAGTTTTGTAATTCTAAACAGTGTGGTTTTGAGAAACATGTAGCCATTTTTTTAACTGACAGTTGTGATGATGTGGCAGATTTTGTAGCAATGTGAATCTGCTTGTATATTGAGTGGTACCATTATTTTTTTCCTTGATATTCACTTTGAAATGACATTTTCTCGTTTCAGAGTGCCTGTATCATGGCGCACTCTACCAAATTCTGTTGTGGAGTACTTGCAGAGGGCACGGAAGTGTGATGTTTGCACTGGTGCATATTTTGAAAATTTTATTCCTTGCTGCTTCATATCATATTCCAGGATTTATGCTGAGATTGTTCCAGAAAGAGAATACTTAAATAGTGTAACTGATGTAAGAAATGTGTGTTCAAGGAGGTGTATGCACCCAGAGTTGAAGTTTTGTGAGGTACTCAATCATTTAACACCCGATGAGTATGAGAATGTGGTGCGACATATCTGTTGAGCTATATTTACGGTTTCAGGGGTGTGTATGAAGGGGGGAGAAGTGGGGACTGCTTGTGTACCACCAGAGTTTTAAAGTAACAGTAAAAGCTACAGCTTGTAACATGGTTTCTGCACTTACATTTATGTCTACCATAACAAAAATAAGCAGCAAAAATTTGTAATATACAAAGTTCTGTGTATTATATGCTACCCTAATGTAATTTAACTGTATTGCATCTGTGTATCAGAATTAAGTCAGACTCTCAACAGACAACACAGATATCCTGTTTGAAATTGAGAACCAGTACTCTGGTGGGAATCCCAGTATGGTGGAAACAAAGGAGGGGTCCTGTTTTCTTTTTAAATGTGATCTGCTGTTCCTAATGGCTTTTTATACTTGATGTATCACAGTATGTGTAGGTTACCTTTGTATTGTCGGTAGCTGCTTAAACAAAATACGAAACCATTTCCTTGGTTAAGGTCTTTGGATTTGATATTACAATGTACAACTTCTTATTGCATTCCATACACTTATGTATTGCATTCTGTGGTTTCATTATAACGAGAAAAAGTACAGCTGTTTATATTTTGACAGTCTAGCTTCTGGCACAATAATCATTATATAACTTAACTATATGTGTCATACTTTGTGATGACAAGGAGTTACAATTTCAGCTGTTGGAGCTGACTAGGATCAGATCTGTTCAGTAATTGCATTAAGAAGTTATGACAGGTGCTCAGAATGCTTCACTTCAGATACAGAGGAAATCATACAAAATGCAATACACACAAGTTAATTTGAATTTTTTTCCGTCTGGTTCAAAATGGAGCTGTATTTTCAGAACCAAGAAAATAAGAATGACAAACATTGCTCCTTAAAATGTGTTGTTGGTTTTGCTGGAATTGTAAAATCTTTCAGATTTACTTATGAGAAAAGGAATTACATAGTTCCTCTGTTTGGTAGTTGCAGGAATGTAAGAAGTGCATTAGTAGTTGGGAAAAGAATTCACACTGAAAAATTAAAAACTGTTTCATGTTTCCTGTTTAAAATACCAAACTCATGTGATGTTTAAGCTGAGTTGAGGTAAAATACTGACTCCTAAAGTGCCCCACAGTTCTTAGAATACAGAAGTATACAGTAATTCCTGTTTCTTTCAAGGATGGCATTAAGACAGAAATCACATATTGGTATTTCATTTTTTTTAAAATCTGGAACATTAAATGTTAGAATGTAAAGATGTTTCTTGATGTCAGATATAGCAGTTAGACCTATCTTGTCTGGACACACAGACTCTAGATTAGATCTCCTATTGCAGGCTCAGCTAGTCAGCTGATAATCAGAATGTAGGGCACCGGTTAGTAAGGTAATGTAGTATTTACATCAGCTAGTCAGCTTATATGTAGAATGTAGGACACCGGTTAGTAAAGCAACATAGTATTTATATCAGTTAGTCAACTTATAAGTAGAAAGTAGGGCACCAGTTAGTAAAGCAGTGTAGTATTTACATCAGCTAGTCGGCTTATAAGTAGAATGCAGTGTAATGGTTAGTGAAGCAGTGTAGTATTTACATCAACTAGTCAGCTTATAAGCAGAATGTAGGGCCCTGGTTAGTAAAGCAATTTAGTATTTACATTATCATTGTGTCAGTGACAATTATGCTTTTTTAATGTACACTGGTGACTACTTTTTTTATTTCTGTTTAATAATTCCTCAGCTTGTATGTTCTTTGGCAACATAGTCGACCACCAAGTCCTTAGCCAGATTACTCGGGAATTGTCGTCTTGTTACTTTCATGCGTGAGATCAGCTGGTAAACGGCATACAAATTCAGAACAGACACATTAACGAATGGAAAAAAACCTACAGATGCTGACCTTGTTCTTCTGGCCAATACTGTAATTGCCGTGTAATGCAATGTAAGTGCCAGACTGTTCAACAAATGGCATAATGTGTGTATTAGTGTACATAACAGTGCCATCCATTCATTTCTTATCAAAATAAAGGGAAAGAATTGCATTGGTGTCTTCGTTTTTTGGTCAGCTCTAAAATGTCCAACTTCCAAGAAATGATGTAGCAGAATTTTGGTCTTCTCCAATTTTTAAACTGGTTTTATGTGTAATTTGATTTGCTCACTGTTACTTCTTCATTGGTATATCTATCTTATAACAGGTACCAGCCAAATGCTCTACACTTTCCGTTGCCCCATGCTTCATCCTTCATTTGCCTTTTAATGTTATCCAGCATTCAAAGTCTTCTTCTCCCTCTCACTCCCTTTCTTGCAATCTTTCATTCTGTGAGACTTGGTTGTTGGCAATTTCTTCCCAGGCAAGATTTTTTCCTCAGTCTTATCATTTCCACTGGTTTTCTTAGCCCTCCTATTCTTAGAAATACTTCCTCATTTGCCAAATTGTCAGTCCATGCATCACCATGTGCATGTCATGTACAGTATTGATTCAGAGGACAATAAATAAATAAATTTCTTTAACATTTTTCTCCACAGCTGCATTTCAGAACTATCCAGGTAAATTTCCGCTTTCATTTTGACTGCTCATGATCCACTGCCATATGATACGACCCTCCAGACTTGGCAAGTCTCTTTTTTAATTTTATCAGAATGTTTTTTGGAGTCAGTGAAACTTTCACCTTTACAAAATCTATTTTACTCATAGATATTCTGCTTCTTATTTCCTGCACAGAGCTTTCATTTTAAGCCAAAAACATTTTAGGTATCCAAAAGATTTTAATTGGTCCAAAGTCTTTTGTTCCAATCATATTTTGACAGAACCTACGTTGGCAGATTCTCATCACTGTGGTCTTTCTTGTATTAATCCTCATTCCATACTCTTTTCTCACATTTACAATCCTCTACATCATAAATTATAGTTCTTCCTCTGTTTCAGCTGACACTGCTTGATCATCTGCATATTTAAATTGCCTTTGTTCTCCTCTTGCTCCTCTTATTATGCCTCTTGCTTTTTTTTTTAATAGTCTGTTTATTTCTCTGTATAAATATTGAAAAGAGTTGGTGACAAAAACCACCTTGTCTAACACATCTTCTGATATCAGCCCAGCCTTGTTTGTTTCCTCATAGCCAGTCCTTTGTACCAGTTTCGGTATTGTATATAGTCCTGTATGAGTCTCCTGTTCTTTTAGTCTACACAACATCTTCTAAGGTCTTCACGAGGATACTCCAATCAGCTCTATCAAATACCTTTTGCCAGCCAACAGAAATAATGTACTTATCTGTGTTAACTTCTAGCATTCTTTGCTGTAACATCCCCAAACATCTAATAGCATCTCGTGTTCCTTTTTCTTTCCTAAATCCAAGCTAATCCTTCCCCCATGTTTTCTTCAACTTTTCTTTCTAATCTTTTGAGTAAAAAGCTACACAAGGCCTTCCAAATGTGCAGTATGAAATTAACTGCCCTGTAATATTTGCATTCATTGGTATTGTTTCTTTGGTAAAAGTATAAGAAAATTTTTAAGAATATATTCAGGCCAAATGTCCTCTATATCCTATTGATGAGTTTGCTAAGATTCATATTACTCTATATCTCAAGGCCTTTAGAGCTTCAGCCAGTATTTTATCACAACCTATTGCTTTAATCTTTCTGAGAGTCTTAATAGCCTTCTCCATTTCACATCTTAATGTGGTGGTGTATGGTCTGTTTTGTCACATTCCTATTCACACTCCAATCTTCATTTTGTATGATCTCACACAGAGACTATTTGTCTTCAGTTTGCAGCAGCAGCTCTGCCATAATTCCTTTATTGGTGAGGAACTTTGACAATTTCTGAAAAGACATGAGAAACAACATTGGAACCTTTGTTGCATACAGTGAACACTTAACAAGACATGTAATAGTCAGAATAGTGATAGTGGTGAATTTTCTTGTATGTTGAAAAAAATGAAACATATAGTATAATAACGCTATATGCTCACTTTTTATCAAAACACTGAAGTACTGAGCAACATGAGTGATTGTGTCAGGTCATTTTGCTGAAATAAGGAGCAAGACAGGTGGTCATGTCAGTTCAAAATGCGCCATAGAAGGAAATAATGAGGCTGACAATGGTTTTAAATACAGAGCATACAGGCTGAAACCAGAGAATTTTACATGGGATCAGCTGCATTTGTGCTTCACTTCATGAGAAAGATCAGCAGCAGAAGAAACACATTTGTCATGTTGATCCAATGTGAGCTGTTAAGGGTCAGTTATACAGGGTGAACTAGAACTCCATCGACAAACTTTGAGGCGGTAGTATGGATCAAAACAAGAAAAAAACTTCCAGTGAACATGAACTCTAAAGCACATAACTTAAGAGATGTGACCACTTACTCAGCAGAAGAGGTGTGTTTCAAAGTAGCAAAAATGCATAAGTGCCCATAGCTCATGAGATATGTACTTCAGAGTCCATATTTACAGGATTTTTTTGTCCATACTACCACCTACACAAGTTTGTTGTTAGAATTGCTGTTCTCTTTGTATAAATTTGCTGACAATGATGGTTGAGAGCTTGGTTCCAATTAGGTCAGCCATTCAGGAGAAAAAAAGTTGTTTTAGTACAGAATACTGTGTTGGTTGTATTGGCATCAGTGTTTTGCGGAGCACGTAATCATCTGCAGTTTTGCGGGTAAAGAGAAAAAATTGTCTGCAAGCTAGTTGGACATCATGAAAGTTGGAGTTTTTCTTGCTGTTTCCTTGATAATGTACTTAGGTACCTTTGATTTTGTGAAAGAGATCTATTGTTTGGACCTTTCTTTCTGTAGCTATAATAATTAAAAACTGAAAAGATCTGTTTAAAAATGCACATCTTTTTCTTGTGCAGCTGGCAACATGACTCTTATTATTGAAGATAATTTAATGTATTGTTAAACACACATAATTTTACTTTTGTGTATGTCCCTTTTCTGTGTGGCATTTCATAGGGTTACCAAATGCAAGTTTAGGGAGACTCTTTAATGAATTTTGTGTAATGAAATAATGTAGCAAATATGCTCTTTTGTGTATTTGATTTACACTTATTCATAATATTTTTCCAAAAATATTTTGAGACTGAAACATAAAATGTACTATGAATACCTATAAACTCAATTAATAAATTTTATTTTTCATTACTTACATTATAATTTCTTGGTGCTTTGTTGTGTAATAATGTATTCTTGTATGTCACGGAGGCTTTGTGTTTGTGTAATGCTTTGTATAGTGTATAACAGTTTCCTTGTATGGCTGAAATAAAGATTACCATTCAAATGAAACAGTTTCCAAGTCTTATTCACCACTATCAAATATCTGGTTAATTCTAGGTCAGAGATGCACAGACAGTGGACGAAATCTCTGTGACCTACCATTGATCTTATGGTGACCCACACCCCACTGTCCATTCTTTTTTGTTAAAAAAATCATCTTTCATTTCCTCCAGCAAAAGAGGGTGAGCACTTGTGGAAACTATGAAATGGCATGTTTCAGCAGGATAATATTTATGAAAAAAATTTTTTCCCAGCCCTTATGTCGTTACCAGTGAGGGGTTTGAGGCCCACAGTACTAGCAAGTCTGTACACTTCTGCTCTAGGTTAACATGCTCCTCTGCCATCAGATACCCAAGTACAGTATTCTTTTCTATTTGCCTTCCTCCTCTTCCCTTATGTCGATTAGATTAGATTAGTACTTGTTCCATAGGCTCTGTGTATGCATCTGGGACCACCATGCATTGCAGTGGTGGAGCATTGTGTCTGACAAGGAATGGGAATCTTTACTTCACTGGCCAGATTGTGAGGATTGTACAAATCTTAAGCAAAAAAAAAAAAAAAAAAGCCTCTACCTCAAAGTGTGCTATTATTCTGATGTGGTAGAGAACTGTTTAACTGAACAGTCATTTCTGGGGAACCATTTGCAGAACCTGCCACAGCTCAGTTGTATGAAGCCCACTGAGACAATGAGTCTCTGTCTGGTTGAACCATTCATTCCCTAGTTTATCTGGGACTCAAATTACTTTTAGCAACAGAAACAAATGATGTATTCCCAATGGAAGAGTTGGTCACTAGAGATATCTACTACCCACTCTACAAAAGATATTACAAACAGCCCCCACCCTAACAACATATATTTCAAGAATGAGTAATAGTACAGAAAAACAATATTACATTATTATAATATACTTTGTGATGAAGAGAAAAGAGGACACATTCAATAGATTGTCCTAAAGGATGTACAGGAACTTGCTTGGGCCTCTAAATCAATTAAAAGGACGCAAAATGGTACTTTGCTAACAAAGACAATGACATCCAGTCATTACTATAGAAGAAAAAGTTGGTGAATATTCTATTGTTGCTGAAATACACAACACCCTCAATTATAGTAAAGGTGTCATATCGATAAACTTATGAATGAGAGCCCCAAAGAAATTCCAGGGGAATGGCAAAACAAAGCTGTAATCAACATGCAGAGTGTATTAAAACTAGTGGATGATGAATTAGAAAAAACTGTAAATGTTCAGTAGATGGGATTGTGCCATGCAGGTTGTGGTGGTGAGGACACTCAAAAGCATTACTGCCAGTTATATATGTATTAATCACGAGTATACAGCTCTCCACAGAATTCTAGCAGCTTAGGCATGCTGGTGGAACACTCGCCAGGCCAGCAGGTGCTGCTGTATGCACACCTAGCAGTTTTGGAGTGGCAGAGATGGCTCACGTAGCAGGTTGCTATTCCATGAGCAGATCATGACCCACATAGTCACCTACAAAGCATGGGACAGTGGTCTGCAGTTCTGCTAATTGATATCCAGAGTATTCTCGTTGACATCGAACATCAGCTCGCAGCAGTTTTAGTGCAGTAGTAGACAGTGTAGCTCACAGCAGCTAAATACCTCAACAGGTCTTGTTGCTCGACAGAAGTTTGAAGGCAACTAGTCGAATAGAGGGTTGACCATAATAAGCCTCCACTCTTGACAAGATCACTTGAAACTGAACAGAAAGTCACCAGGACAGGATTAATATTTATGCTGGGCACATTTGTGTATTCTTGTAAGGCAGCAGTGACATCATGCATTCTCATTTTCCTATTTGGTCAGATCTCAGGATTTCTTAACTTCACCTTTCAGATGCTCTTTTCTGCAGCATCGGTAACTGAATACTTACCCTTATGATAGATCTGGGCCTTCTTGTGACACTCCACAGTCACCATTATGATGATACCCTTCTGTTGCCACGATTCATTGTATTACGTTTGCTTGCTTGTGCGCTCGGCCAGTTTGTAATGTTGCAGTAACTTCTGTGTTAACTGCTACTCAATCAGTGTTTCTTTCTTACTGGCATTCTGCTAATCATTGGCTCATTTTGCACAGCCTCCGATATTGTCAGGGAAGAACTTTGACAATTTTTGATGTCCATCTCAAATACGATTCTGGGGTGTAACATTTCCCCCTTACTTTATAAAATTTGCCTCATATTTTTCTGCTTGGAGTATATCTGTAACAGTCTCATCATACACATGTGACATCAATGATTATACACTCTATGACTTAGTTATTGTTCCACTGCCATGGAATCACTTGAATCTTATAACCTTACATTTTGTATTCAGTCCATTGGATTAACCAGATTGACCTTTATCAAAGTCTTTACTTACATTTTAACACACTCCTCCATAAATTTACAAGTTTATCTACTGGGATAACATATAATCATGTAGTAATTGTTAGCTCTATTAACAAACCAATCAATGGGTATTTGGCATACAAGAAACTTTGATCAGTGTACAGAATAAAGCAAGAATAGGTTACACAAATGATAATCAGTACCTCTACAGCACTGGAAGATGTAACTCATATTCATTATGTTGTGATATTCTCTCTTGCACTATTCCTGCATGTGCTGGAGCATTTGCTCCAATCTGATTCACCCTTTTTGTATCACTACAAGTCATTTAGTGAACTAGGACACCTGGATTCAAGCTCTTATTCAGGAAGGTTAGGTTTTGGGTTTACAGCACCTGTAGCTGTTTGTCCAATCAATACAACATAGGCTGTGGGTCCACGTAAGTGTAATCACACCAGCACCCATAGCTGAAAGATGGAACATCATGCCTGTCATGTCACAGGTTGTACCATATTTCATTCGTAGCAGTTTATGATAACTACTTCTGGTGAAAAAACAGAGTAGACTCATGGTGTGCCTACTCTCTGTATATGAGTATGTGGAGTTAATAATTCCTTTTTACATTCAGTTGCTTCAGTTTTTCACAACAATAATTGTACCTTGCATGCCTGTGGGCAAATCTGTGTCATTCTACTCAAGTAAATTGTATACTTGCCTCTGATATCCCCATAAGTTGGTTTTTCCCTATAATTTTTCACTTCACTGGATAGGGGCATAGTGTGAAACATTGATATTGAGCATTCGTGCATGCTACTGGGAACTGAATTACCAAAAGTAACCTTGCTCCATCAGTATTCATTTCAATGGTTGACACAGTAAAATAGTTCCAAGCTTCGCATGGTTGGTTCCACTCTCTGTTGTAATTCCTTCTGTTCTCTGCATAGTCTGGCTAGGAATTACTGTGGAGGCAACAACATAGAACTCAGTTGCCTGTGGACAGCATGTGTACTGCTTCTTGTAATGTAGCCACTCCTGTCCTTGCATTGTTCAAACTGTCTGTCAATGCTTGCAGGAATCTAGCTACATCCACAATTCCATCTCGTGCTTTCAGTCAGTTTTGTACTTTCTGGCTCATAATGTAACAGTTAATTCAGCACATGTTGCTTTAATCTTCACAGCTGTGTGATAACAATGCTGACGATATTCATGACAGTGCATTACAGCAGAGTTACTAAACACAGTTTTCTGAAATTCCTTCACAAAAAAAAAATTAAGTAAATATTCCAGAATCTGAATCAAGAACAAATGTCAACATGAGTAATTTAGAAGTAGGTATCCTTGGTGTAGCAAAGCAGCTTTACATACTTAATAAAGACAACGTCTCTGGTCCAGATTGTATACCAGTCAGGTTCCTTTCAGAGTGCACTGATAAAACAGCTTCACATTTGGCAATTGTATACAGCCTCTCTCTGATAGAAAGATCCATACCCAGGGACTGGAAAGTTTTCCGAAGCTGCCGTCATTACAACCGGACAACCCAGTGACGTGGTTTACCTTGGTGGACAACATGTTGGACATACACGGTATTGCGGACGACAGCACCCGTTTCGTGTGTTTAGTGAACCACCTGGACAACCACCCTGATCTCATCAGTGACTTATTGCTGAACCCACCTAAGAACAACAAATATGCCTCTGCTCACGCATTACTTATCGAATGCCTCTCTCGTCCGCTGGCCGATACTATTCACAACATAATTTACGACGAGACTTTAGGCGACAGAACACCCTCACAGCTGTGGTGATGCTTGCGTGCACAGGTCGGTACCGAGATCCTGCCGAACTTAGTGCTCGGTGCATTGTGGTTGGTGAAGCTGCCGCAAGAACTACAGTTACATTTGCTTCCACATACCAAAGCGTCACTCGAGGATAAACTACGGCTGGCGGACCAGGCATACGCCATTATTCGACACAGCCACCTTCCCCCGCGCAGCACAGTGCCTAACACCGCCGAGGTCGGTAACCCTGTGGGTATACTTCCACCGTCGGGCGGTAGAGGCCGGGCGCATGCGTATCGCGGACAGCACATGGAACAGCAGCCACCTAGCGACCGAGACTGGGAACCGCCAGCGGGTCGGCAACAGCCGCTCCCCACCCCAACCGGGCTAGTGCCTGCCCGCCCCGCCTTCCCCCCGCCTGACGCTTTGGCTGGCAGGACGAGTACAGCCGACTCATGCATATGCTGGTTTCACACCACTTTCAGGGATGCCGCTCACAACTGCCGTCCGCCCTGCACGTTCCCAAAAGCCGCATGCGGGCCACAGTAGGTGCCACGGCCTGCGGATACAGGCAGGGACGCCCACAGACATTGCATTCTGTCAGATCCCCCACCCCACGAGGACGTCTGTACGCCTTGGATCTAGGTTTGCGCTGGTATTTCCTCGTCAATATCCGGAGCAGACGTTAGTGTCATACCTCCCACATTTTCTGTAAAGGACACGACACCAACGAAACTGTCCCTTCGAGCAGCAAATAAGTCGACACTTCGTGTCGAGGGTTTGGCAGAGTTACCTATTGAACTCGTACCTGGTAAACAGTTCACTTGGTCCTTCTACGTGGCTGATGTCGAAGATCCAGTATTAGGCATCGACTTCCTTTTCCACTTCGGACTGTCTCCAGATCTTCAGTCAGCCGCATTATTGCACCACGCCTTGTCCACGCACATTGCATGTTCAGTCGCCTCTTTGGCCTCCCCTCCCCCTCAGCTGCCTGACGACCTGGACACAGCCCCCATCAAGTGATCTTCATTGGCGGACAGCCTCACAATTTCCACTGCCCATCTCCAGCCCAAACGCCCTGCAGTCGACGATCTCCGTGCTCACAACGCCGAACGGAACTGTGCCAGATCATTGGCTACGCGAGCCCTCACCGAGGCACGACGCCTGCCAAAGCCGCCACCGTCTGACACTGGAAATGCACCTCATGGAACTTTGGCGCCACCGAAGCAGACAGCTTCCTTGGCACGTCAGGTTAGTGACTCTTGTGTGCTACCGATCCCCGTTCACGATGGCCCCCGAATGAGTTCGCCAGCCAAGCTGAACGCTATCACGAATGGCACGACACACAAAATTGTCACGGCAGATGGGCCTCCAGTGCGCCATAAAGCGCGCCGACTGCCACCACATAAACTACGCCTTGCTAAAGCCGCAGTGGAGGAACTTCTAAGGACGGGCATTGTTCGCCCATCGGACAGTAACTGGTCCTCCCCCATACATTTAGTTCCCAAAAAGGACGGCACTGTGCGCCTCTGCGGCGACTATCGTCGCCTCAACTCGCGGACGGTATTAGACAATTACCCGATACCTCACGTACGAGACTTTGCGCAAGTACTTAGCGAAGCACGCATCTTCAGTGTCTTGGACTCCTGTGAGCCATATTTACAGATACCAATGGAACAGAGTGACATCCCAAAGACAGCAGTAATCACACCTTTTGGCCTGCACGAATTTTGTTACATGCCTTATGGTCTCAAAAATGCGGCCCAAACTTGGCAGCATTTTATAGACTCACTTCTTTTTAACTGCACATATTGCTATGCATACCTTGATGACATACTAATTTTATCCCCCTCTGACGGGGAACATGAACTCCACCTGGCCACGATACAGGACTTATTGACACGTAATGGAGTCGAGATCAATAATGACAAGTCACAACTCCGCTGCACTGCTGTCACTTTTCTGGGGTACACCATCTCCTCGGATGGTATATGCACCCCGCAAAAGGGGGTTGACTGCATTCGTGAGCTACCCCTCCCAGTGTCGTTTCGCGAATTATGCCGGTTTTTAGGAACTGTCAATTTCTACCGTCGTAACCTGCCGATGGCGGCAGCAGTTCAAGCCACTTTGATTGATGCATTGGCAGGGAAACAAACCTCAGGCAGTTGCCGAATACCGTGGTCTGACAACATGGTGAGAGCCTTTGAAGACCTTAAATCAACGTTAGCACGTGGTGTCACTCTCGCCCATCCTTTGCCAGATGCCTGCATCTCCATTACAGCGGATGCAAGTGATTTCGCAATCGGTGCAGTCCTACAACAGCATGTCAATGACACAACTCAACCACTGCGTTTTTTACCAAAAAATTATCTACAGCTCAACGTAAATGGTCAGCATTCGACAGAGAATTGCTTGCAGTTTATGAAGCTGTAAAATATTTCCGCACAGACATTGAAGGAAGGAATATAACAATTTTCACAGACCACCACCCCCTCGCAGAGGCTATCCGTAACCCCGCTACTGACCTTCCCCCACGTAGGTTCC